>NW_023045239.1:21135-41916 GCF_011762505.2 Arvicanthis niloticus | reverse complement strand
GGACAGAAGGGCATCCAGAGGGATAAGACAGAAGGGCATCCAGAGAGAGGAGAGGGAAGAAGGGAATTTTGAGAGAGGTGATTACAAAGGGCTTCCAGAGAGAGGAGAAGACAGAAGTGTATCCAGAGAGAAGAGAGGACACAAGGGCATCCAGAAAGAGGAGAAAACAGAAGGGCATCCAGAAAGAGGATAGAACAAAACAGCATCAAGAGAGAGGAGAAGACAGAAGGTAATCCAGAGAGAGGAGAGAAAAGAAGGACATCCATAGTGAAGAGAGAGCAGAAGAGCGTCCAGATTAAAAAAAAAGGATACAAGGTCATTTAAAGAGAGGAGAGAACAGAAGGCCATCAAGAGAGAACAGTGAGGCATCCAGGGAGAATAGAGGACAGAAGGGCATCTAGAGATAGGAGAGAAGAGAAAGGCATCCAGAGAGAGGAGAAGACAAACAAGGAATCCAGAGAGAGGGGAGAACAGAAGGGCATCCAGAGAGAAAAGAGGACAGAAGGGCATCCAGGGAGAAGAGGGGACATAAGGGCCTCCAGAAAAAGGAGAGTGAAGAAGAACATGCAGAGAGATGAGAGAACAGAGAGGCATTCAGAGAGAATAGAGGACAGAAGGGCATCTAGAGAGAGGACAAAAGAGAGGGGCATCCAGCAAGAGGAGAAGACAGAAGGGCATCCAGAGAGAGGAGAAGACAGAAGGGAAGGCAGTGAGACTAGAGAACAGAAGGGTATATGAAGAGAGGAGAAGACAGAAGGGCATCCAGAAAGAGGAGAGGACAGAAGGGCATTCAGAGGGAGGAGAAGAAAGAAGCGCATCCATAGAGAGGAAAGGGAAGAAGGGCATCCCTAGAAGGGAGAGAAAAAAGGGCATCAAGAGAAAGGAAAGACAAAAGGGCATTCAGAGAGAGGAGAGGACAGAAGGACATCATGAGAGAAGAGAGAACATAAGCGCAGCCAAAGAGATGAGAGAACAGGAGAGAATTTAGAAAGAGGAGAGAACAGAAGCCCATCCAGAGAGAGCAGAACAGTGAAGGACATCCAGAGAGAGAAGAGGACTGAAGGGCATCTGGAGAGAGGAGAACACAGAAGGGCCTGTAGAGAGAGGAGAAGAAAGAAAGGTATCCATACTGAGCAGAAAATTATCAGAAATCCAGAGAGAGGAGAAGACAGAAGGGCATCGGGAGATATGAGAAGACAGAAGGGCATCCAGAGAGAGGAAAGGACAGAATTTCCTAAAGAGAGAAGAGATAGCAGAAGGGCATCCAGAGAGAGGAGAGGAAAAAAGGCATCCACATAAAATAGTGCAGAAGGCCATGCACAGAGAAGAAAAGACAGAAGGGCATCTAGATAGAGGAAAGAACAGAAGGGCATCCAGAAAAAGGAGACAACAGAAGTGCATCCAGAGAGAGGAGAAGACAGAAGGGCATCCAGTGAGAAGAGAGGATAAAACTGCATCCAGAGAGAGGAGAAGACAGAAGGGAATCCAGAGAGAGGAGAGAACAGAAGGGCATCCAGAGAGAGGAATGAGAAGAAGGGCATCTAAATAGAGCAGAGAACAGAAGGGCATCCATAAATATGAGAAGACAGATGGGCATTGGGAGATAGGAGAAGACAGAACGACATGCAGAAAGAGGAGAGGGCAGAATTTCCTCCAGAGAGAAGACAGAGAAGAAGACCATCCAGAGAAAGGAGAGGAAAAAAGGGCATCCAAATAAAATAGTACAGAAGGCCATACAGAGAGAGGAGAAGACAGAAGGGCATCTAGATAGAGGAGAGAACAGAAGTGCATCCAGAAAAAGGAGAGAACAGATGGGCATCCAGAGAAGGAGAACACAGAAGCGAATCCAGACTGGGGAGAGAACAGAAGGGCATTAGGAGAGAGGAGAGAACAGAAGGAAATCCAGAGAGAGGAGAGACCAGAAGGGCATCAAGAGAGAGGAGAAGACAAAAGGGAATCCAGAGAGAGGAGAGAACAAAAGGGCATCCAGAGAGAGGAGAGAGCAGATGGGCTTCTAGTGAGAGGAGAGATCAGAAGGACTTCCAGAGAGAGGAGGAGACAGAAGGGCATCCAGAGAGTAGAGAGAACAGAAGGGTATCCAGAGAAAGGAGAAGACAGAAGGGAATCCGGGGAGACGAGAGATAAGAAGGGAATAGGAAGTGAGGAGAAGACAGAAAAGCATCCAGAGAGAGGAGTAGACAGAATGGAATCCAGAGAGAAGAGAGAACTGAAGGGCATCCAGAGAGAGGAGAAAGCAGAAGGGCATCCAGAGAGAGAAGAGGACACAAGGACATCCAGAGAGAGGAGAGAACAGAAGGAAATCAACAGAGAGAAGAGAACAGAAGAGTTTCCATAGAGAGGAGAGGGCAAATGGGCATCAAGCGAGAGGATAGAACAGAAGGTCATCAAGAGAAAGGAGAAGATAGAAGGGCATTCAGAGAGACGACAGTACATAAGGACATCCCGAGAGAGGAGAGAACATAATCCCATTCAGAGAGATGATAGAACATTAGATAATCCAGAAAGAGGAGAGAACAGAAGCCCATCCAGAGAAAGCAGAAGACTGAAAGACATCCAGAGAGAGGAGAGGACTGAAGGAATCTGGAGAGAGAAGACAGAAGGGCATCCAGAGAGAGGAGAGGACAGAATGGCATCGGTGAGAGGACAGAAAAGAGAGGCATCCAGAAAGAATAAAGGGCAGAAGGGCATCTAGAGAGAGGAGAGAAGAGAAGGGCATCCAGTGAGAGGAGAGGATAGAATGGATCCAGAGAGAGGAGAGAACAGAAATCCATCAAGAGAGAGAAGACAGAAAGGCATACATGGAGAGGAGAGGTCAGAATGGCATCCAGAGAGAAGAGAGAAAAGAAGGGCATCCAGAGAGAATAGAAGATAGAAACACATCCACAGAAAGAGGAGAAGAGAAGGGCATTCAGAGAGCAGAGAAAACAGAAGGGCATCCAGGGAGAGTAGAGAACAGAACAGTATCCAGAGAGCAGAGAAGACAGATAAACACCCAGAGACAGGAGAAAGAACATAAGGGCATCCAGAGAGAGGAGAGAGCAGAAGGGCATCCAGAGAGAGAAGAAGACAGTAGGGCATCTGGCGAGAGGAGAGAAGAGAAGCTCATCAAGAGAGAGGAAAGAACAGAACAGCATACAGAGGTAGGAGAAGACAGAAGGGCATCCAGAGAGAGGAGAGGTAAGAATGGCATCCCGAGAGAGGAGAGAACAAAGAGCATCTAGAGAGAGGAGAAGACAGAAGGGCAACCAGAGAGAGGAGAGGACAGAAGGGCATAGGGATAGAGGAGAAGACAGAAGGGCATCTGGAGAGAGGAGAGAACAGAAGGGCATCCATAAAGAGGAGAAGACAGAAGGGCATCCGGAGAGAGGAGAGAACAGAAGGGCATCCAGAGAGAGAAGAGGACACAAGGGCATAAAGACAGAGGAGAGAACAGAAGGGCATCAAGAGAGAGGAAAGAACAGAAGGGTATCCATAAAGAGGACAGGACAAAAGGGCATCCAGAGAGAGGATAGAATAGAAAGGCATCCAGAGAAAGGAGAAGACAGAAGGGCATTCAGAGAGGAGAGGACATAAGGACATCCTGAGAGAAAAGAGAACAGAAGCACATTCAGAGAGATGATAGAACATTAGAGAATCCAGAAAGAGGAGAGAACATAAGGGCATCTAGAGAGAATAGAGGACAGAATGGCATGTAGAGAGAGCAGAGAACAGAAAGGTATCCAGAAAGAAGAGAAGACAGAAGGGCATCAGGAGATAGGAGAAGACAGAAGGGCATCCAGATAGAGGACAAGGCAGAAGGGCATCCACAGAAAAGTTGAAAGAAGTCCGTACAGAGAGAGGAGAAGACAGAAGGGCATCTAGATAAAGGAGAGAACAGAAGGGCATCTAGATAGAGGAGAGAACAGAAGGGTATCTAGAGAGAGGAGAGAACAGAAGGGCATCCAGAGAGCAGAGAAGATAGAAGGGCTTCCAGAGAGAGGAGAGAACAGAAGGGCATCCGGAAACAGGAGAAGAGAGAAGGAATCTAGATGCAAAAGAGGACAGAAGGGCATCCTGAGAGAAGAGAGGACAGAAGGGCATCCAAGGAAAGAAGAGAACAGAAAGTCATCCAGAGAGAGGAGAAGACAGAAGGGAATCCAGAGAGAGGAGAGAACAGTAGGGCATCCAGAGAGAGAAGAGGACACAAGGGCATCCAGACAGAGGAGAGAACAGAAGGGCATCCAGAGAGAGGATAGAATAGAAGGGTATCTAGAGAGAGGAGAGGACAAAAGGGCATCCAGAGAGAAGAGAGAACAGAAGGGCAACCAGAGAAAGGAGAAGACAGAAGGGCATCCAGAGAGAGGCTAGTACAGAAGGACAGCCCGAGAGAAGATAGAACAGAAGCACATCCGCAGAGATGAGAGTAGAGGAGAGAATCCAGAAAGACAAGAGAACAGAAGCTCATCCAGAGAGAGCAGAGGAATGAAGGACATCCAGAGAGAGAAGAGGATTGAAGGGCATTGGGAGAGACTAGAGAACAGAAGGGAATAGGGATCGAGGAGAAGACAGAAGGGCATTTAGGGAGAGCAGAGAACAGAAGGGCATCCAGAACGAGGAGAAGACAGAAGGGCATCGGGATATAGGAGAAGACAGAAGGGCATCCAGAGAGAGGAGAGGACAGAATTTCCTCCACAGAGAAGAGAGAGCAGAAGGGCATCCAGAGAGAGGAGAGGAAAAAAGGCCATCCACATAAAATAGTACAGAATGCCATACAGAGAACGGAGAAGACAGAAGGGCATCTAGATAGAGGAGAGAACAGAAGGTCATCCAGAAAGAGGAGAGAACAGAAGGGCATCCAGAGAAGGAGAAGACAGAAGCGAATCCAGAGAGAGGAGAGGATAGAACGGCATCCAGAGGGAGGGTAAGACAGAAGACCGAAGGGAATCCCGAGAGAGGAGAGAAGAGAAGTCCATCCAGAAAGAGGAGAGAACAGAAGGGCATCAAGAGAGAGGAGAAGACAGAAGGATATCCCCAGAGAGGGAAGAACAGAAGCGGAACCAGAGAGAGGAGAGGGCAGAAGTGCATCCAGAGAGAGGAGAAGACAGAAGGGATGTTTCTGTTTTGAACTATGGAAAAGCACACCCCTGTAGTGGACATTTTTGAGGACGCCCCTGTTGTAGACAGTGGGAAAACATCTCTGTGGTGGACAGTCCGGTGGACGTCTTGTGGTTGACAGGATGTCCCTGTGGTGAAGTTTGCTGAGGACAACCCTATGTTGGACATTGGTGAGAACATCCTTGTGGTGAACATTGGACAGGATGTCCCTGTGGCTGACCAAGTGGAGGACATTCCCGTGGTGGACAGTGGGGTGGTGGTTTCTTTGCTGGAATGTGGGAAGGATGTTTTTGTGGTGGACAGTGAGGAGGACGTCCCTGTGGTGGACAGTGGAATGGACATCACTGTGGTGTACAGTCGAGAGGACCGCCCTGTGGTAGACAGTAAGAAGGATATCCCTGTTCTGGAAAGTGAGAAAGACGTTTATGTTGTGGATTTTAAAAAGGATGTCACTTTTGTGGACATTGGGAAGGACCTCCTTGTGGTGCACAGTGGTAAGGATATCCCTCTGGTGGACAGTTGGGAGGACATCCCTGTGGTGGACAGCTGGGAGGAACTCTCTGTGGTGGACAGTGGGAAGGACATCTCTTTGGTGGACAGTGAAGAGGAGCACTCTGTGTTGGATAGTTGGGATCCCTGTGCTTGACAGTGATGAGGACATCCCTGCAGTGGACAGTGGGGAGGACGTTTCTGTGGTGCACAAGAAAACACTATTTTGGTGGACCTTGGGAATGATGTCCCTGTTTTGGAGAGTGCAGAGCACATCACTGTGATGGACAGTGGTGATGATGACATTGTGGACAGTGGGGAGGATGTACCTGTGGTGCACAAGAAAACGTCTCTTTGGTGGACAGTGGGAAGTATTTGCCTGGAGTGGAGAGTGCAGTGGACATCTTTGCAATGGACAGTGGTAAGAACATTTCTGTTATGCACAGAAGAATGTCCCTGTGGTGCACAGTGGAAAGGATGTTCCTGTGGTGAAGAGTGGGAAGGATTTCCCACTGGTGGACATTGGTGAGGATTACCCTGTGGTAAATAGTGGTAAGCATTTCCCTGTGGTGGACAGCAGGGAGAACCTTTCTGTGGTGGACAGTGGGTAGGATATCCCTGTGATGGAAAGTGGGGAGGTAGTCACTGAGGTGGTCAATTGGAAGAACATCCCTGTGGTATAGAGTGGTGAGTACTTCACTGTAGTGCACACTGAGAAGGACATGCCTGTGGATTACACTGTGGAGGACATCCGTGTGGTGGACTATGGGGAGGACCTTCCTGTGGAGGATGGTTGCGAGGACTTCCCTGTGGTGGACAGTGGGGTGGATGTCAATGTAGTCGACAGATGGAAAGACGTCCCTGTGGTGGACAGTGGGAAGGACATTTCTTTGTTTTACAGTGGGAAGGTCATCCATGTTGTGGACAGTGGGGAGGACCTCCCTGTGGTGGACAGTAGGAAGGATGTCCCTGTAGTGGACCTTGGTGAGGACACCTCTGTGTTGGACCGTGTTGAAAACATCCCTGTGGTGGAATGTGGGGAGGATGTCCCTTTGGTTGACACTGGGGAATAAGTCCCTGTGGTAGACAGTTGGAAAGATGTCTTTCTGGTGGACAGTGGGAAGGACCCCCTGTGGTGGATAATTGGAAGGACGTCCCTGCTGTAAACAGTGCAGAGGACTTCCCTTAGGTGGACAGTGGGGAGTACGTCCCTGTGGTGGACAGTGGTCAGGATGTCTTGTGGTGGACAGTGGTGATGACGTTTCTCTGGGGCAAAGGAGAATGTCCCTTTGGTAGACATTGGGAATGATGTCCCTGTCATGGATTGTGCGGAGAACATCTCTGGGGTAGACAGTGGTGAGGACATCCATGGTGTGCACAGGAAGATGTTCCTGTGTTGCACAAGGTTGAGGACTTCCCTGTTGTGCATGGGAGAATGTCCTTGTTGTGCACAGTGGGGAGGATGTCCTTGTGGTGAACAGTGAGAAGGACATCCCTGTGGTGGAGAGCTGGGAGGAACTCTCTGTGGTGGACAGTGGGAAGGACGTCCCTGTTGTGGACAGTGGAAAGGGCTTCTCTTTAGTGGACTTTGGGGAATACGTTCGTTTGGTGGACAATGGGGAGGACGTACTTTGATGGAGAGTGTTGAGGAAGTTTCTCTGGTGCAAAGGAGAACGTCCTTTGGTGGACATTGGAAATGATGTCCCTGCCTTGGAGTGTGCAGAGGACATCTCTGGGGTAAACTGTGGTTGACAGTAGGCAGGACCTCCCTGTGATGACTAGTGGGTAGGACGTCCATATGGTGGACAGTGGGGAGGACATTCCTGTTTTGGACAGTGGGGAGGACTTTACTGTTGTGGACAGTTGGAAGGACGTCACTGTGGTGGACAGCTGGGAGGACCTCTCTTTGGTTGAGAGTGAAAAAGATGTCTAGTGATGGACAATGATGAGGAGTGAGTTGGACAACGCAGAAGACAGCCTTGTAGACTGTAGTAAGAAATTGTAGTAAGAAAAAAGTTCCTGTGGTGCACAAGAGGATGTCTTATTGGTGGACAGTGAGAAGGGTGTCCTTGTAGTGGGGAGTTCAGAGGACATCTCTGGGGAGTACAGTGGTAAGAACATCCCTGTTGTGCACAGGAGGATGGCCCTGAGATGTACAGTGGAGAGGACATCACTGTGGTGGACAGGCAGAAGAATGTTCCTGTTGTGGACAGTGGGGAGCACCTCCCTGTGTTGGATAATGTGTAAGATGTCCCTGTGGTTTACAGTGTGGAAATTATTCATGTTGTGGACAGTGGTGAGGACTTCCCTGTAGTGGACAATGGAGAGGACAACCATGTTGTGTACAATGGTAAGGATGTCCTTGTGGTACACAAGAGGATGTCCCTGTGGTAGATAATGGGAAGGACATCTCTATGGTGAACAGTTGAAAGGACGTCCCTGTGATTTACAGTTGGGAGGATTTCCCTGTGGTGGACAGTGGAGAGAACGTTTCTGTGGTGGACAATGGTATATACATGTTTGTTGTAAACAGTGGCGAGGACGTCAATCTCCTAGACAGTGGAAAGGACATCCTTGTGGTGGACAGTAGAGAGGACTACCCTGTGGTGGACAGTGGGAAGGAGGTCCCCGTGTTGGACAGTGGAAAGGTCATATAAGTTGTGGACAGTGGGAAGGACGTCCCTGTTGTGGACATTGGCATAGACCTCTTTCTGGTGAACAGTGGGAAGGGTGTACCTCTGGTGGACAGTGAGGAGGACCTACTTGTGATGGACAGTGGGAAGGAGATCCCTATTATGATCTGAGGAGAGGATATCACTGAAGTGGACAGTCTTAAGGATGTCGTCTTGGTGGACAGCGGGGAGAACTTTCCTAGTTTGAATAGTGGGAAGGATATCATTGTTGTAGACAGTGGGGAGCAAATCCAAGTGGTGGATGGAGGGGAGTATTTCCCTGTGATGGACAGTGGGGAGGATATTACTGTGGTGCACTGGAGAATATCCCTGTGGTTCATGGTTGGAAGGATGTCCATATGGTGGAGAGTACGGAGGACATATCTGTTGTGGACAGTGGTTAGGACATCCCTGTTGTGCACAGGGGGATGTCCCTGTGTTGCACTGTGGGGAGGATGTTTCTATTGTTTTCAGTGGGAAGGATTCGCTGTGTTTGATAGTTGGGAGGACATCCGTGTTGTGGACAGTTAGGAGGATGTCCCTGTGTTGGAGAGTTGAGAGGATTTCACTGTAGTAGACAGTGTGGATGATGGCCTTGTGGACAGTAAGAACAACACTCCTGTTGTGCACAAGAGAATGTCTCTTTGGTGAACAGTGAGAATGATATCCTTGTAGTGGGGAGTGCAGAAGACATCTCTGGGGTAGACAACAGTAAAAACATCCCTGTTTTGCACAGGAGGATGTCCTTGTGGTGTACAGTGGAAAGGACATCCCTGTAGTGGACAGTGAAGAGGACTTCCCTGTGATGGACCATTGAAATGTCATCCTTGTGGTCGACTGTGGGAAGGACGTCCCTTTGGAGGACAGTGTTGAGGACAACAATGTGGTAAAGAGGCAGAAGGTTGTCCCTGTGGTAGACGGAGGGGAGGACCTCCCTGTGGTGGACAGTGGGTAGGATGTCCCTGTGGTTTACAGTGCAGAGGATATTCTTGTGGTGGACTGTGGTGATAACTTCCATGTAGTGCATATTGTTGAGGACAACCATGTTGTGGACAGTGGTAAGGATGTTCTTGTAGGACATAGGAGGATATCTCTGTGGTGCACTGCCTGTTTCTCTCTCTGACATGAAGACCTGCCTTTCTTCTCAGGTCCATGAATTGGCAGACATCCTCCACTTTCAGGAGTAAATTTCACCGCTCTCAGCCCTTTGTTCTTCCTCCCCTGTGGAGGACTCTCAATGTTTGGTATTTCCTGTCACTCACTCTGAGTGTATCCCTCCTCAGACACCTGCGGCTCCTGATTCTAACTCCTCACATACCCCGCCACTCCCTCCCCCTTCCTGGTCTAGTGCTCAGCATTCACACAGCCACATGCCTGCCGCTCCTTCTTCATCCTCATGCCCATGCCACCTTCATCTTCATGGTCCTCTCATAAACCTTCCCAGCCTTCTTGCCCCCAACTGGGGACAGAGGCCGTCTTCTGGAGATGAGGATGAAACAGAGCCAGAAGGTGGAAGCAGGGATGAGGGCAGAGCCGTGACAGAAAATGAAAACATGTGCCCTATGGAGAATCCTACAATTTAAAAAAAAAAAAAACTCTGCTTTAAACAGTTAGAAGAATTAAATTCGGCTGTTAGGAATTATGGGCCCAATGCTCCCTTCATTCTTTCCCTTCTTGAAAACCTTGGGGCAGGTGGATATTTAACACCCAATGAGTGGTTGACAGTTGCCCAGGCCATATTAACTCGGGGACAGTTTCTCTCCTTGCAGACTGACTGGGCAGATCGTTGCAGGTCTCAGGCCCAAGTCAATCTCTCAAGCTCATGCTCACCCTCCAATAAATGGACACTTGATAAACTCCTAGGTTGAGGGAAATATGCCTCTATCCAAATACAGCAAAAATTTTCTCTGGGTCTCTTGGATAAGTCTTCCTCAGCAGCTATGAGTGCCTGGAGAGCCATTCCCATGAAAGGCTCTGTCCTTTCCCCCTTGACCCAGATCATTCAGGGCAATCAAGAAGAATTTTCAGAATTTGTTGCGCACCTCCTGGAGGCAGCTGAGAGATCCTTGGGACCTGACCAGGGAGACAATAAACTTCTTCAGCAGCTTGCTTATGAAAATGCTAACTCTGCCTGTAGGGCTGCACTTCGAGGGAAATATAAAAATAAAGATTTGGATGAGATGATTCATATCTGCAAGGATGTAGATCCCTTTGCCCAGAAGATCTCACAACCATCAATCTGGCTGTGGGAGCGGCCACTACAGCTACTAGTGGTGGGGCAAACGTATCCACCTGTTTTAGATGTGGTCACCTGGGCCGTTTTGCTAAACAGTGCCCTCAGGGTAAACCCATGGCTCAGCCCCCACCTCAATGGAAGGGAGAGCATTCACTTCCAATGACCCCTTGCCCTCGCTGCAGGCTAGGCAAATATTGGGCTACTGCCTGCCATTCCAAAACTGATATTTTGGCCAACCCCTCCATCCCCTTCAGGGAAACGGGATGCGGAGCCAGACCCAGACCCCTTAGCCAGTCTCCTTCCTGCCATCCTCAGGAAACAGCCAGGCAGGGCCACATCAAACCTTCCATCAACAGCCCCCAAAACAGCCACAGCCCTCTGGAGGGCTACCCCAGGGAGTGCAGGATTGGACCTCTGTGCCTCCTCCAATACAATATTAGAAGCTGGACGAGGAGTTCAGATGATCCCTAATGGTGTCTTAGGGCCTCCCCCACCCCAGACTTATTATCTTATCTTGGGCAGAGCATCTGCCACACTCCAAGGCATTACCATTTTCCCTTCAATCGTTGATAACGATTACTCTGGAGAAATTAAAGTATTGGCCACTAGTTCTAGAGGGCCCCTTCACATTTGCCAGGGACAGTGCCCTGCACAGGCCTTTCCCCTTCCAGTAGACACCTCCACACCTTCCTTGGGCCCATCCCGGGGTGCTTCCAACCCTGAGTTTTCTGATGTCTATTGGGTCTAAAGACTGTCACAAGAGTGCCCACAATTAAAACTGATACCTTAATGGCAAAAATTTTGAGGGCATACTTGACTCAGGAGTGGACTCCAGAGTTATTTCACAGGCCTCTTGGCCCTCCTTTTGGCCCTGTCAGCCTTCTTTAACTCACCTTCAAGGCATTGGCCAGTCCACCAACACCTTTCAAAGCTCCCAGTTGCTCACTTGGGAGGATCCTGTGGGTAATACTGGATATTTTAGACAATTCATTGTACCTGGCCTCCCTATAAACTTATGGGATCGAGATATATTGAGTCAAATGGGAGTCCTTATGTTTAGCCCCTCTGCAGTTGTTACCCACCAGATGCTGGACCAGGGGTTCATCCCTGGACAAAGCTTGGGCAGATGCAACCAAGGGATCCCCACCCCAATTGTTGTTACATCAAAGACCTCACGCTCAGGACTAGGTTATGATTCAAATTTTTTTAAGGACCATTGCCCCCCCTGCACGCAAGACAGATAAGATCACCTGGAAGTCAGATTCCCTTGTCTAGGTCGACCAATGGTCCCTCCCTCAACATAAACTTTTAGCGGCCATGCAGTTGGTGCAGGAACAATTAGATGTTGGCCACATTGAACCCTCCATCTTCCTTTGGAATACACCCATTTTGTGATACAAAAGGAAGGGGGCAGATGGAGACTTCTCCAGGACCTCAGAGAAATTAATAAGACTTTGGTCCCAATGGGAGCTCTCCAGCCTGGCCTCCCCTCCCCCGAGGCAATACCGTAAGAGTTACAATAAGATGGTTATTGATTTGAAAGATTGTTTTTTCTGCATCCCCTTACACCCAGAGAATTGTAAACGTTTTGCCTGTAGCCTTCCTGTTGTTAATTGCATTGGGCCATCTCCATGAATTCAGTGAAGGGTCCTGCCTCAAGGCAGCGCCAATAGTCCCCCCAAAAAACAGTTTGTGGCCCAGGGCCATTGACCCTTTTCGCCTTAAATACCCTGAGTTATATATTGTCCATTATATGGATGACATTCTTCTGGCTAGCCCTGACGAGACCACCTTGCCCAGGGTGGGCCAGGTGTTGGTAACTGCCCTCCAAGTCCTCACGCTGCAGATTTCCCTTGAGAAGGTCCAGCTACAGCCCCACATTTATTCTTGGGTTTTGAGCTTCACCCCTCTAAGGTTCTCTCTCAAAAAATTGAACTTAGAAATGATTCCTTACAAACACTTACTGACTTTCAACATCTCTTGGGAGACATAAATTGGTTGCACCCCTATCTAAAATTAACAACTGGAGAACTTAAGCCTCTATTTGATATTCTTCGAGGAGATTCTGACCCCTTTTCCCCCCTTGCCTTTACCCCTGAGGCCACCTCCGCCCTTAAGCTCGTGGAGAAATGCCATTCAACAACAGACTGTTACCTATTATTCTCCAACCTCCCCCTTATGGCTATTGGTTCTTTCCAACATGATTGCCCCCATGGGATTGTTGTAACAGACTAAACCTTTGTATTGGCTTCATTTGCCTGCCACCCCTCCTAAAGTGCTACCTGTTTATCCTGCCTTAGGTGGCACAGATCATAAGGATGGGAAGAGAGACCTCCCTGAAGCTCTTTGATAGAGACCCTGACCTTGTCAGCATTCCCTATGATGGCGCTCAAGTTCGGTAGCTACTTCAGAGCTCAGATGATTGTGCTATTAACTGTATTTCATTTCAGGGAAAGATAGATAACCACTCTCCCTCTGGCAAACTTATCCAGTTCCTTGAACACCAAGCGGTGGTCTTCCCTAAAGTGACTAAGAACATCCCCATTCCTCAAGCACCACTGATTTTTACAGATGGATCCTCCTCTGGGGTTGCAGCCTTTAATATAGGTGGACAGGTCTCTAAGATTCAGACCAAATTTTCCTCAGCACAGTTGCTAGAATTGGTTGCTGTTATTCAAGTTTTTAAGACTTTCCCAGATTGTGCCTTTAATCTTTTTACTGACAGTGCATTTGTGGCTCAATCAGTGCCTCTGTTAGAGACCATTCCCTTTACAAGGCCATCTACCAATGCTTCCCTCCTCTTTTCTGAGCTTCAGGAGATAATTTTAGCTAGATCC
The DNA here is from genome assembly GCF_011762505.2 of Arvicanthis niloticus. Classification (NCBI taxonomy): domain Eukaryota; kingdom Metazoa; phylum Chordata; class Mammalia; order Rodentia; family Muridae; genus Arvicanthis; species Arvicanthis niloticus. Next base: position 28,567 of record NW_023045239.1, on the reverse strand, counting down.
CCTTCATTCTTTGTGGGTCACATACGTGCCCACTCTGGTCTTCCTGGACCCCTAAGCGAGGGGAAATGACCTCTTTGATAGGGCCACCCAAGGGTCTCCATTTACCTTGGTGACCTTTGCCCTGCCTTCTGATCCTGTACAACAGGCACATAAGGCCCACCAATTACATCATCTAAATGCCTAGACCTTCAGAGAGATGTTCTCTATTACCAGAGAACAGGGACACCAGATAGTGTGTCAGTGCCAGGGATGTCTCACCCTCCTACCTGAGTTACATTTGGGGGTGAACCCTCATGGCCTCACCCCAGGAGAGATATGGCAAATGGATGTTACTCATTTTTCCCCTTTTGGTAAGCTTAAATATATACATGTTTCTATTGATACATTCAGTGGTTTTCTTTGTACCTCACTACAATCTGGTGAGGCTACCAAAAATGTTATTAGTCATGAGATTTTTTTGCCATGCCTTTATGCCCTTACCTAAGATACTTAAGACTGATAACGGCCCTGGATATATCAGCGCCTCCTTCAAACAGTTCTGTGCCCAGCTTAATATTAAACATGTTACTGGTATCCCATATAAACCCCAAGGACAGGGCATTGTAGAAAGGGCACATCAGACCTTAAAGAACATGCTCTTAAAATTACAACATTCAAGGGGCATTTTATACCCCCAAAAGAGGAATCATAAAATCTTGTTAAATCATGCACTATTCATTCTCAATTTTTTGACCCTTGATGAAAAAGGAAAGTCTGCAGCAGACAGATTCTGGCACCCTACTACAGCAGACTCCTATGCCAAAGTCATGTGGAAAGATCCATTGACATATAAATGGAATGGTCCTGATATAGTCTTTATCTGGGGAAAAGGACACATTTGTATATATGATTCCAAGGAACAAAACGCCAGATGGCTATCAGAAAGACTGGTGAAGTTGGCTAACTCTACCCCAGGGATACCCCCTGAGAATGGTTCTTAACTGTGCTTCCTTTCAGAAAAATGGATCCAGTTGCCTTGCTCCTCCTGCTCCTCCTGCTCACCCTTCAGATTTATCCAAATGTGAGTATCAAACCCCAGCATTCCCCATACCAGATTTATAATTTTACTTGGGTCATAAAAAACCAAGCAGGAGACATTGTTAATTCCAGCTCTTCACTTGGAACCCAGCCTTCATGGCCCTCTCTGGAGATGGATCTTTGTGCTCTTGCCCTGGGAGCCAGTGCAGACTAGGGAACCCCTCCCATTATTGGCCCCAAAGTCGGCTTGTTGATGCACCTAACCGCAATTATGATGGCCACCTTATAGGATGTAATTCCTATGATAGGATAGTTTCCTTGGCCAATGATCCATCTGGCCTCTATGTATGCCCTGGGCCTACCCACCGCAGTCACTCTCAAAATTATAAATGTGGCTATAGCTCTGATTATTATTTTGCATCTTGGGTCTGTGAAACCACAAGAGATGCATATTGGAGACCCCACTCCTCCTGGGATTATATCACCTTAAGGAGAATGTTTCTACCTACATATTCACAGGATAAACTAGGAATTAAGACCGCCCAACCATTTAGATCCTGGTGAGAATTCAAATGGCATGTCCCTATTCTTATATCCTTTATGGATGTAGGGAGGAGTAAAGACTGGACAGGCCAAGGATATGAATTGGGCCTACGTCTAAGAGAGTGCTCGACCTTTACACTTACCTGCTCAGACCCGAGACTCATCTTTAGAATTACGCACCTTAAGAGTATCCCTAATAAAAATGTTGCTGCTGTGGGATCTAATCCTGCCATACAGCACCCTCGGCCACCAGCCAAGCCTGTCCCCAGGCCCGGAATTACTGCTCCAGCCATTTTGCCTCTCCCCACCTCCCCACAGGTTACCTCATTTCAGCCCACTATACCTGCTGGCCCTCCTAGCTCTGTAGACCTCATTGTTTCTCTGGCAAATGCCACCCTTGAAGCTATTCATAATACCAGTGAATATCAATATCAAGAATATTGAATTTGTTTTTTTTGCCTACTCCCCCTTTTTATGAGGGAATAGCTGTTTTTTGCCCCTCCCTCATTTTCTGATAATAGCAATTTGTTATTATGGGCTACTTCACCTTGAGGGAGGTCTCACTATTAGTTCCATCTCAGGGCATAGGCATCTGCATTTTAGGGCCCTCTATGCTTCCCCCCTTCCCACGATTTCATCCCTATTTGTAATCAGACATTGATTTTAAATAATAACTTTTTATATACCATAGCATCCAATGGTACTTATTTTGCCTGTGACACTGGATTGACATTATATATTTCCAATTTTGATTTTTTAAAGACCAGAGATTATTGTGTACTTGTTACCATTTTCCCTCACTTTTTATTCAAAATTCAGAGTCTTTTCTTAATGTTCTGGATCAAGGTCTTTCCCTTAGGATCAAACGAGAGCCTCTGACAGCCCTTGCATTGTCTGTCATATTAGGAATCAGCGTAATTGGCACAGGTATTGGCATTGCTTCTCTAGTCACCTCCAATAATCATTATGCCCATATTCAGTCTCTTATTGATAAAGATTTAAATAATATGAGAGAAGGGATACAAGACCTTAAGGACTCTGTGGCTTCTCTTTCTGAGGAGGTGTTACAGAACAGGAGAGGACTTGACCTTGTCTTCTTTAAAAAAGAAGGTCATCTGCATAGCCCTCAGAGAAGAATGTTGCTTTTATTCTGATAAGACAGGCCTTGTCCAAAATAGCCTGGACAAAGTCAAAAAGAGTTTAGAGGAAAGAAAAAGAGTCAGAGAACAAGAGTCATGGTATCAAAATTGGTTCTCTACTTCACCTTGGCTTACTAACCTGTTGCCTAGTTTACTAGGACCCTTTGTTGGTATTTTATTGCTTCTGTCTTTTGGCCCTTGGGCTCTTAACTGTCTCACAAGTTTTGTTAAGAAACAGATTGATGCTACCATCAAGAAGCCAGTTGAAGTTCATTACCAGTCAACTGAAGACTGAAAGAAATCCATAAGTGATTCTGCCAGAGACAGGTGCAGCTGCCAGCCACCCTGCCTTCCAATATGGCTGACCCCTAGATTTCCACACCCTCAAGAAGGCTTCCTGGCATGCCTGGCATGCCTGGCTCTGCCCTCATTTCTCTCGCTAGGGAGAGTGGCCCCTTGATACCCTGAAAAAAAATTGGCTTTTTTCTAAAGAGTACAGAAGGCCATACAGAGAGAGGAGAAGACAGAAGAGCATTTATATAGAGGAGAGAAGAGATGGGCATCCAGAAAGGGGTCAGAAAAGAAGGGAATCTGGAGAAAGAGAAGAGAGAAGCGAATCTAGAGAGAGGAGAGAACAGAAGAGCATTCGGAGAGAGGAGAAGCCCGAAGGGCATCCAGAGAAAGGTGAGAACAGAAGGGCATCCAGAAGATGAGAGGACAAAAGGGCATCCAGACAGTGGAGAGAGAGATCGGCATCCAGAGAGAGGAGAGAACAGATGGCTATCCAGAGAGAGGAGAGGACAGAAGGGCATCCAGAGAGTGGAGAGAACAGAAGGGCATCCAGATAGAGGAGAGAACAGAATGGTATCCAGAGAGAGGAGAGGACAGAATGGCATCCACGGAGAGTACAGAACAGAAGAGCTTAAAGGGAGATGAGAGATGAGAAGAGAATAGAGAAAAAAGAGAGAACAGAAAGGCATCAAGGGAGATCAGAAGACTGAAAAACATCCAGAGAGAAAAAAGGACAGAAGGACATCCGGAGAGAGGAGAAGACAGTAGGGCATCTAGAGAGAGGAGAGAACAGAAAACAGAAGGGCATCCAGAGAGAGGAGAGAACAGAAGAGCATCCAGAGAGAGGAGAAGACAGAAGGGAATCTAGAGTGAGGAGAGAATTGTAGGGCATCCGGAGAGAGGAGAATACAGAAGGGCATCGGAAGTGAGGACAGAAGAGAAGGGCATCATGAGAGAGGAGAAGACAGAAGTGCATCCAGAGAGAGGAGAGTGAAGAAGGGCATCTAGAGGGAGGAGAGATCAGTAGGGCATCAAAAGGGAGGAGAATACAGAAGGGTACCCAGAGAGAGGAGAGGACAGAAGGACATCAAGAGTATTACGAAAACAGAAGGGCATCCAGAGAGAGGAGAAAACAGAAGGGCTTTCAGAGAGAGGAGAGAACAGAAGGGCATCTGGAAAGATGAGAAAAGAGAAGGCATGCAGATGGAGAAAAGCACAGAGGGGCATCCTGAGAAAGCAGAGGACAGAAGGGCATCAAGTAGAGAAGAGTACAGAAGGGCATACAGAGAGAGGAGAGGACAAAAAGGCATCTAGAGAGATCAGAAAGCAGAAGGGTATCCAGAAAGAGGAAAATACAGAAGGACCTCTGGATATAGGAGAAGACAGAAGGGCATCCATAGAGAGGAGATGACAGAATGGACTCCAGAGAGAAGAGAGAGCAGAAGGGCATCCAGAGAGAGCAGAGGAAAGAAGGGCATCCACAGAAAAGAGTACAGAAGGCCATACAGAGAGAGGAGAAGACAGAAGAGCATCTATATAGAGGAGAGAACAGAAGGGCATCCAGAAAGGGGTCAGAAAAGAAGGGAATCTGGAGAAGGAGAAGCCATAAGCGAATCCAGAGAGAGGAGAGAACAGAAGAGCATTCAGAGAGAGGAGAAGCCCGAAGGGCATCCAGAGAAAGGTGAGAACAGAAGGGCATCCAGAAGAGAAGAGGACAAAAGGGCATCCAGACAGTGGAGAGAACGATGGGCATCTAGAGAGAGGAGAGAACAGAAGGCTATCCAGAGAGAGGAGAGGACAGAAGGGCATCCAGAGAGTGGAGAGAACAGAATGGTATCCAGAGAGAGGAGAGGACAGAAGGGCATCCACAGAGAGTACAGAACAGAAGGGCATCCAGGGAGATGAGAGATCAGAAGAGAATCCAGAAAAAGGAGAGAACAGAAGGGCATCAAGTGAGATCAGAAGACTGAAGGACATCCAGAGAGAGAAAAGGACAGAAGGGCATCCAGAGAGAGGAAAATACAGAGGGGCATCCAGAGAGAGGAGAGGACAAAAGGGCATCCAGTGAGAGGAGAGAACAGAAGGGCATCCAGAGAGAGAAGAAGACAGAAGGGAATCTAAAGTGAGGAGAGAATTGTAGGGCCTCCTGTGAGAAAAGAATACAGAAGGGCATCGGAAGTGAGGACAGAAGAGAAGGGCATTGTGAGAGAGGAGAAGACAGAAGGGCATCCAGAGAGAGGAGAGAACAGAAGGGCATCTAGAGGGAGATGAGACCAGTAGGGCATCAAAAGGGAGGAGAATACAGAAGGGCACCCAGAGAGAGGAGAGGACAGAAGGACATCAAGAGAATTACGAAAACAGAAGGGCATCCAGAGAGAGGAGAAAACAGAAGGGCTTTCAGAGAGAGGAGAGAACAGAAGGGCATCTGGAAAATGAGAAAAGAGAAGGCATGCAGATGGAGTAGAGCACAGACGGGCATCCTGAGAAAGGAGAGGACAGAAGGGCATCAAGTAGAGAAGAGAACAGAAGGGCATACAGAGAGAAGAGAGGACAAAAGGGCATCTAGAGAAATCAGAGAACAGAAGGGTATCCAGAAAGAGGAGAAGACAGAAGGGCCTCTGGAGATAGGAGAAGAAAGAATGGCATCCATAGAGAGAGGAGAGGACGGAATGGACTCCAGAGATAAGAGAAAGCAGAAGGGCATCCAGAGAGAGCAGAGGAAAGAAGGGCATCCACTGAAAAGAGTAAATAAGTCCATACAGTGAGAGGAGAAGACAGAAGAGCATCTATATAGAGGAGAGAACAGAAGGGCATCCTGAAAGGGGTCAGAAAAGAAGAGAATCCAGAGAAGGAGAAAACAGAAGCGATTCCAAAGAGAGGAGAGAACAGAAGAGCATTCAGATAGAGGAGAAGCCCTGAAGGGCATCCAGAGAGAGGAGAACAGAAGGGCATCCAGAAGAGGAGAGGACAAAAGGGCATCCAGACAGTGGAGAGAACGATGGGCATCCAGAGAGAGGAGAGAACAGAATGGTATCCAGAGAGAGGAGAGGGCAGAAGGGCATCCAGAGAGTGGAGAGAACAGAAGGGCATCCAGAAGAGGAGAAGGACAAAAGGGCATCCAGACAGTGGAGGGAACGATGGGCATCCAGAGAGAGGAGAGAACAGAAGGGTATCCAGAGAGAGGAGAGAACAGAAGGGCATCCAGAGAGAGGAGAGAACAGAATTGTATCCAGAGAGAGGAGAGGACAGAAGGACATTCACAGAGAGTACAGAACAGAATGGCATCCAGGGAGATGAGAGATCAGAAGAGAATCCAGAAAAACGAGAGAATAGGAGGGTATCAAGGGAGATCAGAAGACTGAAGGACATCCAGAGAGAGAAAAGGATAGAAGGGCATCCTGAGAGAGGAAAATACAGAGGGCCATCCAGAGAGAGGAGGGGACAGAAGGGCATCCAGTGAGAGGAGAGAACAGAAAGGCATCCAGAGAGAGGAGAAGACAGAAGGGAATCTAGAGTGAGGAGAGAATTGTAGGGCATCCAGAGAGAGGAGAATACAGAAGGGCATCGAAAGTGAGGATAGAAGAGAAGGGCATTGTGAGAGAGGAGAAGACTGAAGTGCATCCAGAGACAGGAGAAGACAGAATGGCATCCAGAGAGAGGAGAGGATAGTAGTGCATCCAGAGAGAGGAGAAGACAGAAGGGCATCCAGAGAGAGGAGAGAACTGAAGGGCAACCAGAGAAAGGAGAAGACAGAAGGTCATCCATAGAGAGGAGAGGACATAAGGACATCCCGAGAGAAGAGAGAACAGAAGCACATCCAGAGAGATGAGAGTACATTAGAGAATCCAGAAAGAGGAGAGAACAGAAGCCCATCCAGAGAGAGCAGAAGACTAAAGAACATTGAGAGAGAAGAAGACAGAAGGGTGTCCAGAGAAAGGAGAGGACAGAATGGCATCCAGTGTGAGTAGAGAACTGAAGGGCATCTAGAGAGAAGAGAAGACAGAAGAATATCCAGAGTGAGGAGAAAATTTTCTGGCATCCAGAGAGAGCAGAAGACAGAAGGGCATCGGGAGTGACGAGAATACAGAATCCCATAGGTAGAGAGGAGAAGACCGAAGGGAATCCAGAGAGAGGAGAGGACAGAAGGGCATCCAGAGAGAGGAGAGCACAGAAGGGCACCCAGAGAGACGAGAGAATGGAGAGGAATCCAGAGAGAATAGGGGACAGAAGGGCATCTAGAGAGAGGAGAAGACAAAAAGGGAATCCAGAGAGAGGAGGGAACAGAAGGGCATCCAGAGAGGAGAGTACAAAAAAGCATCCAGAAAGAAGTGAGGACAGTAAGGGCATCCAGAGAGAGGAGCGTGAAGAAGGACATCCATGGAAATAAGAGGTCAGAGGACATCCAGAGACAGGAGAGAATAGAAGAACATCCAGAGAGAGTA
>NW_023045239.1:0-20635 GCF_011762505.2 Arvicanthis niloticus | reverse complement strand
TCTCCTCTCTCTCTTGATTCGCTTCTGTCGTCTCCTTCTCTTGATGCCCTTCTGTTCTCTTCTCTGTCTTGGTGCCCTTCTGTTCTCTCCTCTATCTAGATGCCTTTCTGTCTTCTCCTTTCTCTAGATGCCCTTCTGTTCTCTTGTCTTACTGGATGCCTTTCTCTTCTCTCCTCTCTCTGGATGCCTTTCTGTCTTCTGCTCTCTCCGGATGCTCTTCAGTCCTCTTCTCTCTCTGGATGTCCTTCAGTCTTCTGCTCTCTCTGGATGGGCTGCTCTTCTCTCCTCTTTCTGGATTCTCTCCTGTTCTATCATCTTCTGGATGTGCTTCTGTTCTCTCTTCTCTTGGGATGTCCTTCTGTCCTCTCCTCTCTCTTGATGCCCTTCTGTCTTTTCCTTTCTCTGGTTGCCCTTCAGTTCGCTCCTCTATCTGGATGCCCTTTTGTCCTTTCTTTTCTCAGGATACCCTTCTGTTTTATCCTCTCTCTGGATGCTCTTCTGTTCTCTCCTCTCTCTAGATGCCCTTGTGTTTTCTTCTCTCTCTAGATGCCCTTTTGTTTTATTTTCTCACTGGATGCTCTTCTGTCCTTTCCTCTCTCAGGATGCCCGGCTGTCCTCTTCTCCATCTAGATTCCTTCTCTCTTCTTCTCGTTCCGGATGTTCTTCTGTTCTTTCCTCTCTCTGGAATCGAATCGGTTTTCTCCTCTATCGAGATGTCCTTCTGTATTCTCCTCTCCCTGTATGGCCTTCTTTACTCTTTTCTGTGAATGCCTTTCTGCCCTCTCCTCTCTCTGGATGTCCTTCTTTCCTCTCTTCTCACTTGAAGGCCATTTTGTCTGCTTCTCTCTTTGGAAGCCCTTCTGTCTTATCCTATTTCTGGATGCCCTTCTTACTTCTCCTCTTTCTGAACACCCTTCTGTTCTCTGCTCTCTCTACATGCCCTTCTGTCCTCTATTCTCTCTGGATGCCCTTATGTTCTCTACTCTCTCTGGATGTTCTTCTATTCTCTCCTGTCTCTGGATGTCCTTCTGACCTCTTATTTCCATGGATGTCCTTCTTCACGCTCCTCTCTCTGGATGCCCTTCTGTCCTCACTTCTTTCTGGATGCTTTTTTGTACTCTCCTCTCTGGATGCCCTTCTGTTCCCTCCTCTCTCTGGATTCCCTTTTTGTCTTCTCCTCTCTCTAGATGCCCTTCTGTCCCCTATTCTCTCTGGATTCCTCTCCATTCTCTCATCTCTCTGGGTGCCATTCTGTGCTCTCCTCTCTCTGGATGCCCTTCTGTCCTCTCCTCTCTCTGGATTCCCTTCGGTCTTTTCCTCTCTACCTATGGGATTCTGTATTCTCGTCACTCCCGATGCCCTTCTGTCTTCTGCTCTCTCTGGATGCCAGAAAATTTTCTCCTCACTCTGGATATTCTTCTGTCTTCTCTTCTCTCTAGATGCCCTTCAGTTCTCTACTCACACTGGATGCCATTCTGTCCTCTCCTTTCTCTGGACACCCTTCTGTCTTCTTCTCTCTCAATGTTCTTTAGTCTTCTGCTCTCTCTGGATGGGCTTCTGTTCTCTCCTCTTTCTGGATTCTCTAATGTACTCTCATCTCTCTGGATGTGCTTCTGTTCTCTCTTCTCTCGGGATGTCCTTATGTCCTCTCCTCTCTATGGATGACCTTCTGTCTTCTCCTTTCTCTGGTTGCCCTTCAGTTCTCTCCTCTCTCTGGATGCCCTTCTGTCTTCTCCTCTCTCTGGATGCACTACTATCCTCTCCTCTCTCTGGATGCCATTCTGTCTTCTCCTGTCTCTGGATGCACTTCAGTCTTCTCCTCTCTCACAATGCCCTTCTCTTCTATCCTCACTTTCGATGCCCTTCTGTATTCTCCTCTCTCTGGATGCCCTACAATTCTCTCCTCACTCTAGATTCCCTTCTGTCTTCTCCTCTCTCTGGATGCCTTTCTGTTCTCTCCTCTCACTGGATGCCCTTCTGTCCCCTCCTCTCTCTGGATGGCCCTCTGTATTTTCCTCTCTCCGGATGCCCTTCTATCCTTTTCTCTCTCTGGATGTCCTTCAGTCTTCTGATCTCCCTTGATACCCTCCTATTCTCTCGTTTTTCTGGATTCTCTTCTGATCTCTCATCTCCCTGGATGCCATTCTGTTCTGTACTCTCTGTGAATGTCCTTCTGTCCTCTCCTCTCTCTGGATACAATTCTGTTCTCTCCTCTCTCTGGATGCCCTTCTGTTCTCTCCTCTCTCTGGATACCCTTCTGTTCTCTCCTCTCTCTGGATGCCCATCGTTCCCTCCACTGTCTGGATGCCCTTTTGTCCTCTCCTCTTCTGGATGCCCTTCTGTTCTCTCCACTCTCTGGATGCCCTTCTGTCCTCTCCTCTCTCTGGATACCATTCTGTTCTCTCCTCTCTCTGGATGCCCATCGTTCTCTCCACTGTCTGGATGCCCTTTTGTCCTCTCCTCTTCTCGATGCCCTTCTGTTCTCGTCTTTCTCTGGATGCCCTTCAGGGTTCTCCTCTATCTGAATGCTCTTCTGTTCTCTCCTCTCTTTGGAATCGCTTCTGTTTTCTCCTTCTCTGGATTCTCTTCTTTTCTGACCCCTTTCAGGATGCCCTTCTGTTCTCTCCTCTATATAGATGCTCTTCTGTCTTCTCCTCTCACTGTATGGACTTATTTACTCTTTTCAGTGGATGCCCTTCTTTCCTCTGCTCTCTCTGGATGCCCTTCTGCTTTCTCTTATCTCTGGAGTCCATTCCGTCCTCTCCTCTCTCTATGGATGCCATTCTTTCTTCTCCTATCTCCAGAGGCCCTTCTGTCTTCTCCTCTTTCTGGATACCCTTCTGTTCTCTGATTTCTCTAGATGCCCTTTTGTCCTCTCTTCTCTCTGTATGCCCTTCTGTTCTCTTCTCTACTTGATGCCCTTCTGTCCTCTCCTTTCTCAGGATGCCCGTCTGTGCTCTACTCCATCTGCATGCCTTCTCTTTTCTCATTTTCCAGATGCCCTTCTGTTCTCTCCTCTCTCTGAAAGCCCTTCTGTTTTCTCCTCTCTCTGGATGCCCTTCTGTTTTCGTAATTCACTTGATGTCCTTCTGTCCTCTCCTCTCTCTGGGTGCCCTTCTGTATTCTCCTCACTTTTGATGCCCTACTGGTCTCTTCTCCCTCTAGATGCCCTTCTTCACTCTCCTCTCTCTGGATGCACTTCTGTCTTCTCCTCTCTCACAATGCCCTTCTCTTCTGTCCTCACTTCCGATGTCCTTCTGTATTCTTTTCTCACAGGAGGCCCTACAATTCTCTCCTCACTTTAGATTCCCTTCTGTCTTCTTCTCTCTCTGGATGCCCTTCTGTTCTCGCCTCTCACTGGATGCCCTTTTGTCCTCTCCTCTCTCTGGATGCCCCTCTGTATTTTCCTCTCTCCGGATGCCCTTCTGTCCTTTTCTCTCTCTGGATGTCCTTCAGTCTTCTGATCTCACTTGATGCCCTTCTATTCTCTCCTTTTTCTGGATTCTCTTCTGATCTCTCATCTCCCTGGATGCCCTTCTGTTCTGTACTCTCCATGGATGCCCTTCTGTCCTCTCCTCTCACTGGATACCATTCTGTTCTCTCCACTCTCTGAATGCCCTTCTGTCCTCTCCTCTCTCTGGATAGCCTTCTGTTCTCTCCTATCTCTGGATGCCCATCGTTCTCTCCACTGTCTGGATGCCCTTTTGTCCTCTTCTCTTCTGGATGCCCTTCTGTTCTCACCTTTCTCTGGATGCCCTTCGGGCTTCTCCTCTATCTGAATGCTCTTCTGTTCTCTCCTCTCTCTGGATTCGCTTCTGTCTTCTCCTTCTCCGGATTCCCTTCTTTTCTGACCCCTTTCTGGATGCCCTTCTGTTCTCTCCTCTATATAGATGCTCTTCTGTCTTCTCCTCTCTCTGTATGGCCTTCTGTACTCTTTTCTGTGGATGCCCTTCTTTCCTCTGCTCTCTCTGGATGCCCTTCTGCTCTCTCTTATCTCTGGAGACCATTCTGTCCTCTCCTCTCTATGGATGCCCTTCTGTCTTCTCCTATCTCCAGAGGGCCTTCTGTCTTCTCCTCTTTCTGGATACCCTTCTGTTCTCTGATCTCTCTAGATGCCCTTTTGTCCTCTCTTCTCTCTGTATACCCTTCTGTTCTCCTCTCTACTTGATGCCCTTCTGTCCTCTCCTTTCTCAGGATGCCCGTCTGTGCTCTTCTCCATCTGCATGCCTTCTCTTTTCTCATCTTTCCAGATGCCCTTTTGTTCTCTCCTCTCTCTGAAAGCCCTTCTGTTTTCTCCTCTCTCTGGATGCCCTTCTGTTTTCATAATTCTCTTGATGTCCTTCTGTCCTCTCCTCTCTCTGTGTGCCCTTCTGTATTCTCCTCCCTTTTGATGCCCTACTGATCTCTCCTCCCTCTAGATGCCCTTCTTCACTCTCCTCTCTCTTGATGCACTTCTGTCTTCTCCTTTCTCATGATGCCCTTCTCTTCTGTACTCACTTCCGATGCCCTTCTGTATTCTCCTCTCCCGGATGCCCTACAATTCTCTCCTCACTCTAGATTCCCTTCTGTCTTCTCCTCTCTCTGGATGCTCTTCTGTTCTCTCTTCTCACTGGATGCCCTTCTGTTTTCTGTTCTCTCCTCTCTCTAGATGCCCTACTGTCTTCTCCTCTCTCCGGATGCCCTTCTGTCCTTTTTTCTCTCTGGATGTTTTTCAGTCTTCTGATCTCCCTTGATGCCTTTCTGTTCTCTCTTTTTTCTCTATTCTCTTCTGATCTCTCATCTCCCTTTAAGCTCTTCTGTTCTGTATTCTCCGTGGATGCCCTTCTGTCCTCTCCTCTCTCTGGATACCATTCTGTTCTCTCCTCTATCTGGATGCCCTTCTGTTCTCTCCACTCTCTGGATGCCCTTCTGTCCTCTCCTCTCTCTGGATAGCCATCTGTTCTCTCCTCTCTCTGGATGCCGATCTCTCTCTCCACTGTCTGGATGCCCTTTTGTCCTCTCATCTTCTGGATGCCCTTCTGTTCTCACCTTTCTCTGGATGCCCTTCGGGCTTCTCCTCTCTCCAAATGCTCTTCTGTTCTCTCCTCTCTCTAGATTCGCTTCTCTCTTCTCTTTCTCCAGATTCCCTTCTTTTCTGACCCCTTTCTGGATGCCCATCTCTTCTCTCCTCTATATAAATGCTCTTCTGTCTTCTCCTCTCTCTGTATGGCCTTCTGTACTCTTTAGAAAAAAGCCAATTTTTTTTTCAGGGTATCAAGGGGCCACTCTCCCTAGCGAGAGAAATGAGGGCAGAGCCAGGCATGCCAGGCATGCCAGGAAACTTTCTTGAGGGTGTGAAAATCTAGGGGTCAGCCATATGGGAAGGCAGGGTGGCTGGCAGCTGCACCTGTCTCTGGCAGAATCACTTATGGATTTCCTCAGTCTTCAGTTGACGGTAATGAACTTCAACTGGCTTCTTGATGGTAGCATCAATCTGTTTCTTAACAAAACTTGTGAGACAGTTAAGAGCCCAAGGGCCAAAAGACAGAAGCAATAAAATACCAACAAAGGGTCCTAGTAAACTAGGCAACAGGTTAGTAAGCCAAGGTGAAGTAGAGAACCAATTTTGATACCATGACTCTTGTTCTCTGACTCTTTTTCTTTCCTCTAAACTCTTTTTGACTTTGTCCAGGCTATTTTGGACAAGGCCTGTCTTATCAGAATAAAAGCAACATTCTTCTCTGAGGGCTATGCAGTGACCTTCTTTTTTAAAGAAGACAAGGTCAAGTCCTCTCCTGTTCTGTAACACCTCCTCAGAAAGAGAAGCCACAGAGTCCTTAAGGTCTTGTATCCCTTCTCTCATATTATTTAAATCTTTATCAATAAGAGACTGAATATGGGCATAATGATTATTGGAGGTGACTAGAGAAGCAATGCCAATACCTGTGCCAATTACGCTGATTCCTAATATGACAGACAATGCAAGGGCTGTCAGAGGCTCTCGTTTGATCCTAAGGGAAAGACCTTGATCCAGAACATTAAGAAAAGACTCTGAATTTTGAATAAAAAGTGAGGGAAAATGGTAACAAGTACACAATAATCTCTGGTCTTTAAAAAATCAAAATTGGAAATATATAATGTCAATCCAGTGTCACAGGCAAAATAAGTACCATTGGATGCTATGGTATATAAAAAGTTATTATTTAAAATCAATGTCTGATTACAAATAGGGATGAAATCGTGGGAAGGGGGGAAGCATAGAGGGCCCTAAAATGCAGATGCCTATGCCCGAGATGGAACTAATAGTGAGACCTCCCTCAGGTGAAGTAGCCCATAATAACAAATTGCTATTATCAGAAAATGAGGGAGGGGCAAAAAACAGCTATTCCCTCATAAAAAGGGGGAGTAGGCAAAAAAAACAAATTCAATATTCTTGATATTGATATTCACTGGTATTATGAATAGCTTCAAGGGTGGCATTTGCCAGAGAAACAATGAGGTCTACAGAGCTAGGAGGGCCAGCAGGTATAGTGGGCTGAAATGAGGTAACCTGTGGGGAGGTGGGGAGAGGCAAAATGGCTGGATCAGTAATTCCGGGCCTGGGGACAGGCTTGGCTGGTGGCCGAGGGTGCTGTATGGCAGGATTAGATCCCACAGCAGCAACATTTTTATTAGGGATACTCTTAAGGTGCGTAATTCTAAAGATGAGTCTCGGGTCTGAGCAGGTAAGTGTAAAGGTCGAGCACTCTCTTAGACGTAGGCCCAATTCATATCCTTGGCCTGTCCAGTCTTTACTCCTCCCTACATCCATAAAGGATATAAGAATAGGGACATGCCATTTGAATTCTCACCAGGATCTAAATGGTTGGGCGGTCTTAATTCCTAGTTTATCCTGTGAATATGTAGGTAGAAACATTCTCCTTAAGGTGATATAATCCCAGGAGGAGTGGGGTCTCCAATATGCATCTCTTGTGGTTTCACAGACCCAAGATGCAAAATAATAATCAGAGCTATAGCCACATTTATAATTTTGAGAGTGACTGCGGTGGGTAGGCCCAGGGCATACATAGAGGCCAGATGGATCATTGGCCAAGGAAACTATCCTATCATAGGAATTACATCCTATAAGGTGGCCATCATAATTGCGGTTAGGTGCATCAACAAGCCGACTTTGGGGCCAATAATGGGAGGGGTTCCCTAGTCTGCACTGGCTCCCAGGGCAAGAGCACAAAGATCCATCTCCAGAGAGGGCCATGAAGGCTGGGTTCCAAGTGAAGAGCTGGAATTAACAATGTCTCCTGCTTGGTTTTTTATGACCCAAGTAAAATTATAAATCTGGTATGGGGAATGCTGGGGTTTGATACTCACATTTGGATAAATCTGAAGTGTGAGCAGGAGGAGCAGGAGGAGCAAGGCAACTGGATCCATTTTTCTGAAAGGAAGCACAGTTAAGAACCATTCTCAGAGGGTATCCCTGGGGTAGAGTTAGCCAACTTCACCAGTCTTTCTGATAGCCATCTGGCGTTTTGTTCCTTGGAATCATATATACAAATGTGTCCTTTTCCCCAGATAAAGACTATATCAGGACCATTCCATTTATATGTCAATGGATCTTTCCACATGACTTTGGCATAGGAGTCTGCTGTAGTAGGGTGCCAGAATCTGTCTGCTGCAGACTTTCCTTTTTCATCAAGGGTCAAAAAATTGAGAATGAATAGTGCATGATTTAACAAGATTTTATGATTCCTCTTTTGGGGGTATAAAATGCCCCTTGAATGTTGTAATTTTAAGAGCATGTTCTTTAAGGTCTGATGTGCCCTTTCTACAATGCCCTGTCCTTGGGGTTTATATGGGATACCAGTAACATGTTTAATATTAAGCTGGGCACAGAACTGTTTGAAGGAGGCGCTGATATATCCAGGGCCGTTATCAGTCTTAAGTATCTTAGGTAAGGGCATAAAGGCATGGCAAAAAAATCTCATGACTAATAACATTTTTGGTAGCCTCACCAGATTGTAGTGAGGTACAAAGAAAACCACTGAAGGTATCAATAGAAACATGTATATATTTAAGCTTACCAAAAGGGGAAAAATGAGTAACATCCATTTGCCATATCTCTCCTGGGGTGAGGCCATGAGGGTTCACCCCCAAATGTAACTCAGGTAGGAGGGTGAGACATCCCTGGCACTGACACACTATCTGGTGTCCCTGTTCTCTGGTAATAGAGAACATCTCTCTGAAGGTCTAGGCATTTAGATGATGTAATTGGTGGGCCTTATGTGCCTGTTGTACAGGATCAGAAGGCAGGGCAAAGGTCACCAAGGTAAATGGAGACCCTTGGGTGGCCCTATCAAAGAGGTCATTTCCCTCGCTTAGGGGTCCAGGAAGACCAGAGTGGGCACGTATGTGACCCACAAAGAATGAAGGGGATCTAGCTAAAATTATCTCCTGAAGCTCAGAAAAGAGGAGGGAAGCATTGGTAGATGGCCTTGTAAAGGGAATGGTCTCTAACAGAGGCACTGATTGAGCCACAAATGCACTGTCAGTAAAAAGATTAAAGGCACAATCTGGGAAAGTCTTAAAAACTTGAATAACAGCAACCAATTCTAGCAACTGTGCTGAGGAAAATTTGGTCTGAATCTTAGAGACCTGTCCACCTATATTAAAGGCTGCAACCCCAGAGGAGGATCCATCTGTAAAAATCAGTGGTGCTTGAGGAATGGGGATGTTCTTAGTCACTTTAGGGAAGACCACCGCTTGGTCTTCAAGGAACTGGATAAGTTTGCCAGAGGGAGAGTGGTTATCTATCTTTCCCTGAAATGAAATACAGTTAATAGCACAATCATCTGAGCTCTGAAGTAGCCACCGAACTTGAGCGCCATCATAGGGAATGCTGACAAGGTCAGGGTCTCTATCAAAGAGCTTCAGGGAGGTCTCTCTTCCCATCCTTATGATCTGTGCCACTAAGGCAGGATAAACAGGTAGCACTTTAGGAGGGGTGGCAGGCAAATGAAGCCAATACAAAGGTTTAGTCTGTTACAACAATCCCATGGGGGCAATCATGTTGGAAAGAACCAATAGCCATAAGGGGGAGGTTGGAGAATAATAGGTAACAGTCTGTTGTTGAATGGCATTCTCCACGAGCTTAAGGGCGGAGGTGGCCTCAGGGGTAAAGGCAAGGGGGGAAAAGGGGTCAGAATCTCCTCGAAGAATATCAAATAGAGGCTTAAGTTCTCCAGTTGTTAATTTTAGATAGGGGTGCAACCAATTTATGTCTCCCAAGAGATGTTGAAAGTCAGTAAGTGTTTGTAAGGAATCATTTCTAAGTTCAATTTTTTGAGAGAGAACCTTAGAGGGGTGAAGCTCAAAACCCAAGAATAAATGTGGGGCTGTAGCTGGACCTTCTCAAGGGAAATCTGCAGCGTGAGGACTTGGAGGGCAGTTACCAACACCTGGCCCACCCTGGGCAAGGTGGTCTCGTCAGGGCTAGCCAGAAGAATGTCATCCATATAATGGACAATATATAACTCAGGGTATTTAAGGCGAAAAGGGTCAATGGCCCGGGCCACAAACTGTTTTTTTGGGGGGGACTATTGGCGCTGCCTTGAGGCAGGACCCTTCACTGAATTCATGGAGATGGCCCAATGCAATTAACAACAGGAAGGCTACAGGCAAAACGTTTACAATTCTCTGGGTGTAAGGGGATGCAGAAAAAACAATCTTTCAAATCAATAACCATCTTATTGTAACTCTTACGTATTGCCTCGGGGGAGGGGAGGCCAGGCTGGAGAGCTCCCATTGGGACCAAAGTCTTATTAATTTCTCTGAGGTCCTGGAGAAGTCTCCATCTGCCCCCTTCCTTTTGTATCACAAAATGGGTGTATTCCAAAGGAAGATGGAGGGTTCAATGTGGCCAACATCTAATTGTTCCTGCACCAACTGCATGGCCGCTAAAAGTTTATGTTGAGGGAGGGACCATTGGTCGACCTAGACAAGGGAATCTGACTTCCAGGTGATCTTATCTGTCTTGCGTGCAGGGGGGGCAATGGTCCTTAAAAAAAATTTGAATCATAACCTAGTCCTGAGCGTGAGGTCTTTGATGTAACAACAATTGGGGTGGGGATCCCTTGGTTGCATCTGCCCAAGCTTTGTCCAGGGATGAACCCCTGGTCCAGCATCTGGTGGGTAACAACTGCAGAGGGGCTAAACATAAGGACTCCCATTTGACTCAATATATCTCGATCCCATAAGTTTATAGGGAGGCCAGGTACAATGAATTGTCTAAAATATCCAGTATTACCCACAGGATCCTCCCAAGTGAGCAACTGGGAGCTTTGAAAGGTGTTGGTGGACTGGCCAATGCCTTGAAGGTGAGTTAAAGAAGGCTGACAGGGCCAAAAGGAGGGCCAAGAGGCCTGTGAAATAACTCTGGAGTCCACTCCTGAGTCAAGTATGCCCTCAAAATTTTTGCCATTAAGTTTCAATTTTAATTGTGGGCACTCTTGTGACAGTCTTTAGACCCAATAGACATCAGAAAACTCAGGGTTGGAAGCACCCCGGGATGGGCCCAAGGAAGGTGTGGAGGTGTCTACTGGAAGGGGAAAGGCCTGTGCAGGGCACTGTCCCTGGCAAATGTGAAGGGGCCCTCTAGAACTAGTGGCCAATACTTTAATTTCTCCAGAGTAATCGTTATCAACGATTGAAGGGAAAATGGTAATGCCTTGGAGTGTGGCAGATGCTCTGCCCAAGATAAGATAATAAGTCTGGGGTGGGGGAGGCCCTAAGACACCATTAGGGATCATCTGAACTCCTCGTCCAGCTTCTAATATTGTATTGGAGGAGGCACAGAGGTCCAATCCTGCACTCCCTGGGGTAGCCCTCCAGAG
The DNA here is from genome assembly GCF_011762505.2 of Arvicanthis niloticus. NCBI lineage: Eukaryota > Metazoa > Chordata > Mammalia > Rodentia > Muridae > Arvicanthis > Arvicanthis niloticus. The sequence goes on along the minus strand of NW_023045239.1, from coordinate 9,770 downwards.
GGCTGTGGCTGTTTTTGGGGGCTGTTGATGGAAGGTTTGATGTGGCCCTGCCTGGCTGTTTCCTGAGGATGGCAGGAAGGAGACTGGCTAAGGGGTCTGGGTCTGGCTCCGCATCCCGTTTCCCTGAAGGGGATGGAGGGGTTGGCCAAAATATCAGTTTTGGAATGGCAGGCAGTTAGCCCAATATTTGCCTAGCCTGCAGCGAGGGCAAGGGGTCATTGGAAGTGAATGCTCTCCCTTCCATTGAGGTGGGGGCTGAGCCATGGGTTTACCCTGAGGGCACTGTTTAGCAAAACGGCCCAGGTGACCACATCTAAAACAGGTGGATACGTTTGCCCCACCACTAGTAGCTGTAGTGGCCGCTCCCACAGCCAGATTGATGGTTGTGAGATCTTCTGGGCAAAGGGATCTACATCCTTGCAGATATGAATCATCTCATCCAAATCTTTATTTTTATATTTCCCTCGAAGTGCAGCCCTACAGGCAGAGTTAGCATTTTCATAAGCAAGCTGCTGAAGAAGTTTATTGTCTCCCTGGTCAGGTCCCAAGGATCTCTCAGCTGCCTCCAGGAGGTGCGCAACAAATTCTGAAAATTCTTCTTGATTGCCCTGAATGATCTGGGTCAAGGGGGAAAGGACAGAGCCTTTCATGGGAATGGCTCTCCAGGCACTCATAGCTGCTGAGGAAGACTTATCCAAGAGACCCAGAGAAAATTTTTGCTGTATTTGGATAGAGGCATATTTCCCTCAACCTAGGAGTTTATCAAGTGTCCATTTATTGGAGGGTGAGCATGAGCTTGAGAGATTGACTTGGGCCTGAGACCTGCAACGATCTGCCCAGTCAGTCTGCAAGGAGAGAAACTGTCCCCGAGTTAATATGGCCTGGGCAACTGTCAACCACTCATTGGGTGTTAAATATCCACCTGCCCCAAGGTTTTCAAGAAGGGAAAGAATGAAGGGAGCATTGGGCCCATAATTCCTAACAGCCGAATTTAATTCTTCTAACTGTTTAAAGCAGAGTTTTTTTTTTTTTTTTTAAATTGTAGGATTCTCCATAGGGCACATGTTTTCATTTTCTGTCACGGCTCTGCCCTCATCCCTGCTTCCACCTTCTGGCTCTGTTTTCATCCTCATCTCCAGAAGACGGCCTCTGTCCCCAGTTGGGGGCAAGAAGGCTGGGAAGGTTTATGAGAGGACCATGAAGATGAAGGTGGCATGGGCATGAGGATGAAGAAGGAGCGGCAGGCATGTGGCTGTGTGAATGCTGAGCACTAGACCAGGAAGGGGGAGGGAGTGGCGGGGTATGTGAGGAGTTAGAATCAGGAGCCGCAGGTGTCTGAGGAGGGATACACTCAGAGTGAGTGACAGGAAATACCAAACATTGAGAGTCCTCCACAGGGGAGGAAGAACAAAGGGCTGAGAGCGGTGAAAATTTACTCCTGAAAGTGGAGGATGTCTGCCAATTCATGGACCTGAGAAGAAAGGCAGGTCTTCATGTCAGAGAGAGAAACAGGCAGTGCACCACAGAGATATCCTCCTATGTCCTACAAGAACATCCTTACCACTGTCCACAACATGGTTGTCCTCAACAATATGCACTACATGGAAGTTATCACCACAGTCCACCACAAGAATATCCTCTGCACTGTAAACCACAGGACATCCTACCCACTGTCCACCACAGGGAGGTCCTCCCCTCCGTCTACCACAGGGACAACCTTCTGCCTCTTTACCACATTGTTGTCCTCAACACTGTCTCCAAAGGGACGTCCTTCCCACAGTCGACCACAAGGATGACATTTCAATGGTCCATCACAGGGAAGTCCTCTTCACTGTCCACTACAGGGATGTCCTTTCCACTGTACACCACAAGGACATCCTCCTGTGCAAAACAGGGATGTTTTTACTGTTGTCTACCCAGAGATGTCTTCTGCACTCCCCACTACAAGGATATCATCTCACTGTTCACCAAAGAGACATTCTCTTGTGCACAACAGGAGTGTTGTTCTTACTGTCCACAAGGCCATCATCCACACTGTCTACTACAGTGAAATCCTCTCAACTCTCCAACACAGGGACATCCTCCTAACTGTCCACAACACGGATGTCCTCCCAACTATCAAACACAGCGAATCCTTCCCACTGAAAACAATAGAAACATCCTCCACAGTGCAACACAGGGACATCCCCTGTGCAAAACAGGGATGTCCTAACCACTGTCCACAACAGATATGTCCTCCGTACTCTCCACCATATGGACATCCTTCCAACCATGAACCACAGGGATATTCTCCAGTGCACCACAGTAATATCCTCCCCACTGTCCATCACAGGGAAATACTCCCCTCCATCCACCACTTGGATTTGCTCCCCACTGTCTACAACAATGATATCCTTCCCACTATTCAAACTAGGAAAGTTCTCCCCGCTGTCCACCAGACGACATCCTTAAGACTGTCCACTTCAGTGATATCCTCTCCTCAGATCATAATAGGGATCTCCTTCCCACTGTCCATCACAAGTAGGTCCTCCTCACTGTCCACCAGAGGTACACCCTTCCCACTGTTCACCAGAAAGAGGTCTATGCCAATGTCCACAACAGGGACGTCCTTCCCACTGTCCACAACTTATATGACCTTTCCACTGTCCAAACACGGGGACCTCCTTCCCACTGTCCACCACAGGGTAGTCCTCTCTACTGTCCACCACAAGGATGTCCTTTCCACTGTCTAGGAGATTGACGTCCTCGCCACTGTTTACAACAAACATGTATATACCATTGTCCACCACAGAAACGTTCTCTCCACTGTCACCACAGGGAAATCCTCCCAACTGTAAATCACAGGGACGTCCTTTCAACTGTTCACCATAGAGATGTCCTTCCCATATCTACCACAGGGACATCCTCTTGTGTACCACAAGGACATCCTTACCATTGTACACAACATGGTTGTCCTCTCCATTGTCCACTACAGGGAAGTCCTCACCACTGTCCACAACATGAATAATTTCCACACTGTAAACACAGGGACATCTTACACATTATCCAACACAGGGAGGTGCTCCCACTGTCCACAACAGGAACATTCTTCTGCCTGTCCACCACAGTGATGTCCTCTCCACTATACATCTCAGGGCCATCCTCCTGTGCACAACAGGGATGTTCTTACCACTGTACTCCCCAGAGATGTCCTCTGAACTCCCCACTACAAGGACACCCTTCTCACTGTCCACAATAAGACATCCTCTTGTGCACCACAGGAACTTTTTTCTTACTACAATTTCTTACTACAGTCTACAAGGCTGTCTTCTGCGTTGTCCAACTCACTCCTCATCATTGTCCATCACTAGACATCTTTTTCACTCTCAACCAAAGAGAGGTCCTCCCAGCTGTCCACCACAGTGACGTTTCCTTCCAACTGTCCACAACAGTAAAGTCCTCCCCACTGTCCAAAACAGGAATGTCCTCCCCACTGTCCACCATATGGACGTCCTACCCACTAGTCATCACAGGGAGGTCCTGCCTACTGTCAACCACAGTTTACCCCAGAGATGTCCTCTGCACACTCCAAGGCAGGGACATCATTTCCAATGTCCACCAAAGGACGTTCTCCTTTGCACCAGAGAAACTTCCTCAACACTCTCCATCAAAGTACGTCCTCCCCATTGTCCACCAAACGAACGTATTCCCAAAGTCCACTAAAGAGAAGCCCTTTCCACTGTCCACAACAGGGACGTCCTTCCCACTGTCCACCACAGAGAGTTCCTCCCAGCTCTCACACAGGGATGTCCTTCTCACTGTTCACCACAAGGACATCCTCCCCACTGTGCACAACAAGGACATTCTCCATGCACAACAGGGAAGTCCTCAACCTTGTGCAACACAGGAACATCTCCTGTGCACACCATGGATGTCCTCACCACTGTCTACCCCAGAGATGTTCTCCGCAAATCCATGACAGGGACATCATTCCCAATGTCTACCAAAGGGACATTCTCCTTTGCCCCAGAGAAACGTCATCACCACTGTCCACCACAAGACATCCTGACCACTGTCCACCACAGGGACGTACTCCCCACTGTCCACCTAAGGAAGTCCTCTGCACTGTTTACAGCAGGGACGTCCTTCCAATTATCCACCACAGGGGTCCTTCCCACTGTCCACCAGAAAGACATCTTTCCAACTGTCTACCACAGGACTTATTCCAGCACGTGTCAACCAAAGGGACATCCTCCCCACATTCCACCACAGGGATGTTTTCAACACGGTCCAACACAGAGGTGTCCTCACCAAGTCCACTACAGGGACATCCCTTCCTACTGTCCACCACAGGGAGGTCCTCCCCACTGTCCACAACATGGATGACCTTCCACTGTAAAACAAAGAAATGTCCTTCCCACTGTCCACCACAGGGACGTCTTTCCATCTGTCGACTACATTGACATCCACCCCACTGTCCACCACAGGGAAGTCCTCGCAACCATCCTCCACAGGAAGGTCCTCCCCATAGTCCACCACACGGATGTCCTCCACAGTGTAATCCACAGGCATGTCCTTCTCAGTGTGCACTACAGTGAAGTACTCACCACTCTATACCACAGGGATGTTCTTCCAATTGACCACCTCAGTGACTACCTCCCCACTTTCCATCACAGGGATATCCTACCCACTGTCCACCACAGAAAGGTTCTCCCTGCTGTCCACCACAGGGAAATGCTTACCACTATTTACCACAGGGTAATCCTCACCAATGTCCACCAGTGGGAAATCCTTCCCACTCTTCACCACAGGAACATCCTTTCCACTGTGCACCACAGGGACATTCTTCTGTGCATAACAGAAATGTTCTTACCACTGTCCATTGCAAAGATGTCCACTGCACTCTCCACTCCAGGCAAATACTTCCCACTGTCCACCAAAGAGACGTTTTCTTGTGCACCACAGGTACATCCTCCCCACTGTCCACAATGTCATCATCAACCACTGTCCATCACAGTGATGTGCTCTGCACTCTCCAAACAGGGACATCATTCCCAAGGTCCACCAAAATAGTGTTTTCTTGTGCACCACAGAAACGTCCTCCCACTGTCCACTGCAGGGATGTCCTCATCACTGTCAAGCACAGGGATCCCAACTATCCAACACAGAGTGCTCCTCTTCACTGTCCACCAAGAGATGTCCTTCCCACTGTCCACCACAGAGAGTTCCTCCAGCTGTCCACCACAGGGATGTCCTCCCAACTGTCCACCAGAGGGATATCCTTACCACTGTGCACCACAAGGAGGTCCTTCCCAATGTCCACAAAAGTGACATCCTTTTTAAAATCCACAACATAAACGTCTTTCTCACTTTCCAGAACAGGGATATCCTTCTTACTGTCTACCACAGGGCGTCCTCTCGACTGTACACCACAGTGATGTCCATTCCACTGTCCACCACAGGGACGTCCTCCTCACTGTCCACCACAAAAACATCCTTCCCACATTCCAGCAAAGAAACCACCACCCCACTGTCCCACACGGGAATGTCCTCCACTTGGTCAGCCACAGGGACATCCTGTCCAATGTTCACCACAAGGATGTTCTCACCAATGTCCAACATAGGGTGTCCTCAGCAAACTCACCACAGGGACATCCTGTCAACCACAAGACGTCCACCGGACTGTCCACCACAGAGATGTTTTCCCACTGTCTACAACAGGGGCGTCCTCAAAAGTCCACTACAGGGTGTGCTTTTCCATAGTTCAAAACAGAAACATCCCTTCTGTCTTCTCCCTCTCTCTGGATGCACTTCTGCCCTCTCCTCTCTCTGGTTCCGCTTCTGTTCTTCCCTCTCTGGGATATCCTTCTGTCTTCTCCTCTCTCTTGATGCCCTTCTGTTCTCTCCTCTTTCTGGATGGACTTCTCTTCTCTCCTCTCTCGGGATTCCCTTCGGTCTTCTGTCTTACCCTCCCTCTGGATGCCGTGTCTATCTCTCCTCTCTCTGATTCGCTTCTGTCTTCTCTTCTCTGGATGCCCTTCTGTTCTCTCCTCTTTCTGGATGACCTTCTGTTCTCTCCTCTATCTAGATGCCCTTCTGTCTTCTCGTTCTCTGTATGGCATTCTGTACTATTTTATGTGGATGGCCTTTTTCCTCTCCTCTCTCTGGATGCCCTTCTCTTCTCTGTGGAGGAAATTCTGTCCTCTCCTCTCTCTGGATGCCCTTCTGTCTTCTCCTATATCCCGATGCCTTCTGTCTTCTCCTCGTTCTGGATGCCCTTCTGTTCTCTCCTCTCTCTAAATGCCTTCTGTCTTCTCCTCGATCCCTATTCCTTCTGTTCTCTAGTCTCTCCCAATGCCCTTCAATCCTCTTCTCTCTCTGGATGTCCTTCATTCCTCTGCTCTCTCTGGATGAGCTTCTGTTCTCTTGTCTTTCTGGATTCTCTCCTCTACTCTCATCTCTGCGGATGTGCTTCTGTTCTATCTTCTCTCGGGCTGTCCTTCTGTCTAGCCTCTCTCTGGATGCCCTTCTGTCTTCTCCTTTCTCTGGTTGCCCTTCTGTTCTCTCTTCTCTCTGGATGCCTTTTGTCCTCTCCTCTCTCTAGATACCCTTCTATTCTATCCTCTCTCTGGATGCCCTTCTGTTCTCTCCTCTGTCTGGATGCCCTTGTGTCCTCTTCTCTCTCTGGATGCCCTACTGTTCTCTCCTCTCTCTGGATTCCCTTCTGTCTTCTCCTCTCTCTGGATGACTTTCTGTTCTCTTCTTTCCTTGGATGCCCTTCTGTCCTCTCTTCTCTCAGGATGCCCTTCTGTCCTCTTTTGCATCTAGATTCCTTCTCTCTTCTCCTGTTTCCGGATGCCCTTCTGTCCTCTCCTCTCTCTGGATTCCCTTCTGTCTCTCTGCTCTCTGGATGCCCTTCTGTTCTCCTCTCTCCAAATGCTCTTCTGTTCTCTCCTCTCTCTAGATGCCCTTCTGTTCTCTCCTTTATCTAGATGCCTTTCTGTCTTCTCCTCTCTCTGTACGGACTTCTTTCAACTTTTCTGTGGATGCCCTTCTGCCCTGTCCTCTATCTGGATGCCCTTCTGTCTTTCTCCTATCTCCTGATGCCCTTCTGTCTTCTCTTCTTTCTGCGATACCTTTCTGTCTCTGCTCTCTCTACATGCCATTCTGTCCTCTATTCTCTCTAGATGCCTTATGTTCTCTCCTCTTTCTGGATTCTCTAATGTTCTATCATCTCTCTGAATGTGCTTCTGTTCTCTTTCTCTCAGGATGTCCTTATGTCCTCTCCTCTCTGAATGCCTTCTGTCTTCTCCTTTCTCTGGATGCCCTTCAATTCTCTCCCTCTGGATGCCCTTTTGTCCTGTCCTCTTTATGGATACCTGTTCTCTCCTATCTCTGGATGCCCTTCTTTTTTCTCCTCTGTCTTATGCCTATTGTGTCCTCTTCTCTCTCTGGATGCCCTTCTGTTCCTACTCTCTCGGATGCCTTCTGTCTTCTCCTCTTTTATGGTGCCCTTCTGTTCTCTCCTCTCTCCAGATGCCCTTCTGTCTCCTCTCATCCCTATGCCTTCTGTCCTCTCCTCTCTCTGGTTGCCCTTCTGTCTTCTCCTCTCTCTAGATGCTCTTTGTTCTCTCCTCTTCGGGATGCCATTCTTACCTCTCCTCTCTCTGATGCCCTTCTCGTCTTGTTCCTACCTCTGTATGCTGTTCTGTTCTTTCCTCTCTCTTGATGAGTTCTTCTTCTTCCTCTAGCCAGATGCCCTACTGTCTTCTTCTCTCTGGATGCCCTTCTGCTCTCTCCTCTCTCTGGATGCCCTTATGTTCTTTCTCTGTCTCTGGGTGTTATCTGTCTTCTCTGCTCTCTGGATACTTTCTGTTCTCTACTCTCCCTGGATGCCCTTCTGTTTCTCTGCTCTCTGAATGCCCTTCATCTCTCCTGTTCTGTGGATGTGTTTAATCTTCTATTCTCTCTGGATGCTCCCTTCTTCCTCTTCTCTCGGATGCCATTCTGACTTCTCCTCTCCATGTATGCCTTTCTGTCTTCTCTCTCTTGATGGATTTCTGTTCTCCTCTCTCTGGATCCATTCTATTCCTCTCCTCTCATGGATGCCCTTTTCTTTCTATCCTCTCTCTAGATGCCTTCTGCCCTTTATTCTTTCTGGATGCCTCTCTTTCTGTCTCTCACAGATGCCATTCGTCCTCTCCTCTATCTGGATGCCCTTCTGTCTTCTCTCTCCAGATCCTTCAGTCCTCTCCTCTCTCTGGATGTCTTTCAGTCTTCTGCTTTCTCTGGATGGCTTCTGTTCTTTCCTCTTTCAGGATTATCTAATGTTCTATCATCTCTCTGAATGGGATTCTGTTCTCTCCTCTCTCAGGATGTCCTTATGTACTATTGTCTCTCTGAATGCCCTTCTTATCTTCTCCTTTCTCTTGATGACCTTCTGTTCTATCCTCTTCGCTTGATGCCCATTTGCCTCTCCTCTCTATGGAAACTCTTCTTTCTCTTCTCTCTGTTGATTTCCTTCTGTCTCTCTCTCTCTGGATGTCCTTGTCCTCTTCTCTCTCTGGTGCCCTTCTGCTTTCTCCTCTCTCTGGATGCCCTTCAGTTCTCTCTTCTCTCGGATTCCATTCTGTCTACTCCTCTCTCTGATGCTTTTCTGTCTTCTCCTCACTTCCTATTCCCTTCTTATCTCTCGTCTCCCCGGATTCCCTTCTGTCTTCTCCTTTCTCTGGATACCCTTCTGTTCTCTCTACTCTCTGGATGCCCCTTCTGTCTCATCCTCTCTCTGGAAGTCCTTCTGATCTCTCCATCTCAATAGAAGCCCATCTGCTCTCTCCTCTCTCTGGATGCCCTTTTGTTCTCCTCCTCTCTCTGGATTCCCTTTGTCTTCTCCTCTCTCTTGATGCCTTTGGATCTCTACTCTCTCTGGATTTCCTTCGTTCTACTCCTCTCTCTTCATGCCCTACTTTTCTCTCCCCAGTCTGGATCGCTTCTGTGTTCTCCTTCTCTGGATGTCATCTGTTCTCTCCTTTTTCTGGATGCACTTCTGTTCTCTCCTCTATCTAGATTGCCTTCTGTCTTCTCCTCTCTCGTATGGCCTTCTGTACTATTTTATTTGGATGCCCTTTTTTCCTCTACTTTCTCTGGATGGTCTTTTCTCTGTCTTCTCTCTGGAGGAAATTCTGCCCTCTCCTCTTCTGCATGTCGTTCTGTCTTCTCCTATCTCCAATGCCATCTGTCTTCTCCTGTATATGGATGCCCTTCTGTTCTGCTCTCTTTCTTGATGCCCTTCTAAACTCTCCATTCCTCTCTCTGGATGCCCTTATTTTATCTCTGCTCTCTGGATTCCCTTCTGGGTTTTCCTCTCTCTGGATGCTGTTCTATCCTCTCTTCTCTCTGGATGCCCTTCTGTCTTCTCCTTCTCTGGATGCACTTCTCTTCTCTCCTTTTTCTGGATGCCCTTCTGTTCTCTCTTCTCTCTGGATGCCCTTCGTCTTTTCTTCTCTGTGCATGGCCTTCTGCCACTTTTATGTGGATGCTTTTTTCCTCTCCTCTCTCTGGATGCCCTTCTGCTATCTCTTCTCTCTTTAGGAATTCTGTACTTTCCTCTCTCTGGATGACCCTTCTGTCTTCTCATATCGCCCGATGCCCGTAGGTCTTTTCTCCTCTCTCGGATTTCTGATAATTTTCTGCTCGTATGGATACCTTTCTTTCTTCTCCTCTCTCTACAGGCCTTCTGTGTTCTCCTCCTCCAGATGCCCTTCAGTCCTCTTCTCTCTCTGGATGTCCTT
>NW_023045238.1:0-41433 GCF_011762505.2 Arvicanthis niloticus | reverse complement strand
TTTAAAAAGGAGTCTCAGGCTGTGTCCACCCTGTCCACTAGCTCCTCTCATTACTTATCTGAGAGAGAGAGGTCTCTCAGGGGGCATGTGGCTGCAGCAATCTTTCTAGAGTCTCTTTAGAACCTGTCATCCCCTCCCTCAAGTTGTGCCTGCCGTCTTCCTGCCCCGTGAACGGGCATCACTTCATTACTGCCCGTGAAAAACAACATGACGGAAAGGACACTGTGATCAAAACTAGGTCACAGGAGGAGAGATTCTTTTGCCTGTCTCTCTGAAGACACTTGTGCCTAGAAGGCAGGTATAGCTAAGAGAGGCTATGTATAGAGGTTCTGTCACAGCCATTAGTCACCAACCGCCAGTCCTGAGGGAGGAAACTGAGAGATGGTTCCAGCCCCAGGCAGTACTGAACCACCTCTGAGGAAACTAAATGAAGAGAGATACCCATTACGCCCCACCCAGACTGCAGAGTGATGAGCTAAACAGATGAAGTCATTATCTGAAGCCATTAAGTTCTGGACTGTACGTGCAGATGAGCAGGCCAGCCTGCCGTCTCGCAGACCTAAAAGGCCCATTCAGAAAAGAAGTTTTCTCTTTCTCCTCTCCTGACAACGCCTAATAGCTGATTGCCCTCTCCATAATTATTTATCAGGAGGTGACAATCTTTATAAGTAAGCTGCTTCTACAAATGGAGAGATCACCCCAAACACCCAGGATGTCCTCAGGCTACACTCATTTATGAGACTCAAGCAGTCACGTATATAATGAAATCAACGTGTCAAACTTCAGCTCCTCTGCAGCTGCCATACTATTAAGCTAGGATCCAAACCAGATGAAACACAAGAAGAAACGGGGACTGTACACATTTATTTACAATGATATTTTTAAAATTATTTGAATCAGATAGTTCAATGATCCTTCTTTTAGTAAAATTAAGCAGCTCTTAAAAACATTACTTAGCTATTTCCCTTCTATTTCTTAGCATTGCTTGTAATAAAAAAACCATACTTATGAAAACATACTGAAAAATCAAATTGCTGCTGGGGTGTAGGCTAGCTTAGTGTGTAACCAGGCAGTAGCTGGATCCACCCCTCCACCCGATCCACCCCCGATCCACCCCCCAACCTAAGTCTATAAGTCTCTAACTTCGGAGGCTAGAATTTGAAGTGCTGACTTAGTATTTATCATCTTTTTTTTTTTTTTTCCTTTTGAGATACTCAGGGCTTTTCTATTCGATGTAGCTATGTAGCCCAGGCTGGCCTCAAGCTTATAACAATCCCTCTGCTCAGCCTCCAAATACTGAGTTCAAGGTCATGTGCCACCAAACCAAGATATAGTGTCCCCCTCCCTTTAAAGACAAATTCATGTAGCTCAGGCTGGCCTCAAATTCAGTCTGCATTAGAAAGCACCACTGAACTGTGATCCTCTTACCTCTACCATCCAAGCACTAGAACTTATAGACATGAGCCACCACATGTGGCTTTAGTGTCTTGCTTTGCTGTTCCTTGAGTGGTCTGCCTTCTTTGTTATTTTATTTTATATTATTTTAAATCATGTAAATGTGGGTAAGTGCACATATGTAGCTATCCTCAGAGTCCAGAAGAGGGTGTTGGGTCCTTTAAGGAAATCCATTCTCAAGACAATTATTTTAAAGTGAACCAAGAACAATGGGAACCAACCATGTCACTATAATCAGCAAATTTGTTCTACATCATGGGTGGAAGTTATACAGAGACAAAGTGCAGGGAGAATGAACCGACTGCATCCAGTGGAAAGACAAGGACCTAGAAACCTATTCAAACCCTTTAAGCCAGTCTCTCTTCCCATCTCTCAGGAACCCACTAGTGAGGCAATACTATTTATATCTATACAGCTATTCTTGCTGTATGATGGCCAGACTGTCAGGCAGCTGGAAGGGCATCATTACCAAATAGTTCCCCAATTTTATGGTCCTTAAATATAGATCAAAATATTTATAATGAAGAAATGAAGTGGGCAGTTAAGGATTGGTCTTGTCATTTCTCTACTCCTGAACCCATGCAGGAAAACCAAACTGTGTCAGCCAGGGAAGGGTTAGTGGCTCAGTAGGCTCCTCCCCTGCGTGCTAAAGGGCACTTGCAAGGCATGATGGCTCATACCTCAACTTCAGCACTGGGAGACTGCAAGCCTGAGGGACAGCCTGGGCTACAATGTGAGAGCCAAAACACAGGACATGATCAAAGTAATTTATGCAATGGTACTAAGAAATGAACTTTTAAAATTATAGCACTGACATTTCTGGAAATAGATGTCAATAGTCGCTGTCAAAATCATGTTTAGACAAAATGCAGTAAGTGCATTTGCTTCTGGGAAAATTTTGTTTCCCCCGCTGCTATGTTTGGCATTAAAAGGAATCCCCTGACAACAGGAAGCAGCTCTCTCACTCCACTGTGACCACAAAGCTATCATCTGACCTCTGCAGTGTACAAAGCACACGAGCCCAGGAAAAGCCCTGAAATTTGGGTTCTTTTTATTCCCTGAGGTGTCTTGAGGAAATGTGAAGCTCTCCTCTGTAATTTCTTTCTAGATGATGATCTATCTCTTGCCATGAGGGCGGAGGATGCTACGTGAAAGCTGCATTCGTACTTGACTGTGTCCATTTTAGCTGGCACACTCCACAGAGCGAATGGGTGGGGCTCCACAGTGGGCCATTCTTTGTTGGAGTATTTTTAACCCCTAGAACACAGTAATATTTACAAACAATAAGATCTTTTCACATATTCAGTTTCCACATAGAAGACAATGTAAAACAAAAAGACTTAGACTTTTAACTTAGATTTGATTCAGATTGAAACCTTATCTACACTGGCACCTTTTTCATTTAACTCTGGGGAGTAAAGAAACGAAGCTCTGCCTTGACTCTGGGGAGTTCTAATGTGCTGTAACTGTTGTGCCTGCCCTTTCTCTTCCACTCCCTCTGGCCTGCTCCAAATTCTAATCATGAAGTGGAGGCAGTCTCAGGTAGAGAAAGGAGAACGAGAAGGACAGATGGAGGTGTGAGGGGAGCAGCATGCTGTCCTGTCTTTCTGAAAGACACTTAAGTCTTCCCAGACAAATGTAAGGGAAGAATAGGAGTAAGAGCACAGGATGAGTTGAGGGAAGCAGCCTCTGTTCCTACAGAATCCTCCTCTGCTCTATCGTGTGGAGCCAGGAAGAATGGAGGAACCTAAGCTTTGGAGGCAGTCTCCTTAGGCTGAGTTGCCTGCACGCACGCATGCACGCACGCACTCGCGCGCACGCACACACATACACACACCCCTAGAGAGCTGAGCATGATCACTTCATCATGTCTATCAGAAGAACTTCCTCTTCTCCTGCTTGTTTGGGAATGGTCTGTGGTCCCAGAGGATGTAGGAAGGTTTATTTGTTAACTATTTCTGACTATGCTGACTCTAAACCATGGAGATACACACTCCTAAAAGAATGAAAGATTAAGTCCCTGCCTTTGATTTGCTTAGTCCAAAAGAGGGCTGAGGTTAGGGGAGAGGAATCCCAAAAACATGCTAGGAGATTTTTGGAAGTGGTAGAGCCAAAAATATAGACAAATACTTCCTCTAAAAATCAAATCCAAAAACAAAATTATCAAACAATAACTATTTGGAGCACTGGAAACCAACTAAAGGCAAGTAACAAATGAAGAAGTATTATTCACAAAAGTGGCTAAAATAGGAAGTAAAAATAGTGTGTGTGGTCCTCTTGTTAAAACTCTTTTAAAAGCTCCTTTTTTCTAATACTTTGCTCTCAAGTTTGTAACACACAGAGATACATTGAGACTGACAGTGCAGAGAAAGAAGAAACAAAGCTATACTGGAGCAAAGTTGCTATTTTTTTCTTTCTTTCTTTTCTTTTTAAATTTTTTTTTAAAGGAAAATTAGGACAACCAATAAGTAAATTATGGTAAAATTTATAGTGTAAACCTTAGAAAAATCATTAATAAAGATACTAATAAATTATCTGCCATCAAAAAGAAGCCCAATAAAGGAACTGGGTAGATAATTTTCAGTTGGAAAAGTGAATACAAGCGCTGCAGCTTAAAAATCTGGGCATAGCTGAGCAGTGGTGGCACACGCCTTTAATCCCAGCACTTGGGAGGCAGAGGCAGGTGGATTTCTGAGTTTGAGGCCAGCCTGGTCTACAGAGTGAGTTCCAGGACAGCCAGGGCTATACAGAGAAACCCTGTCTCGAAAAACAAAAACAAAAACAAAAACCAAAACCAAAACCAAAACCAAAACCAAAACCAAAACCAAACAAAAATCTGGGCACAGGCCCATGCTTGTAATCGCAGTGTTGGGGAAGGAAAAACAGGAGGATCCCTGGACTTGTTGGTCAGTCATGTCTAACCTATCCGGCAAGCCCAAAGTCAATGAGAGACTGTCTAAAAGAAGAGGAGAAGGAGAGGAAGGAGAGGAAGAAGAGGGAGAGGGTAAGAAGTAGATAAGAAAATGTAGTGCTCTTCCAGAGGACCAAAGTTCAATTCCCAGCAGGCATGTCAGAGGGCTCACAACTTCAGGCCTATGGGACTGGGCTCTAAGGATACCTACTTGTGTGCACATACCCATGTACACATAATTAAAATAAAACAGACTAACAAAAACGGTGAACCACCTAAGGAAGAAGGCCAAGCTTGACTTCTGGCCTCCACATGCATAAAGATACACATGTGGTAGGCACAAGTTCGCATGACCGGTTGCCCACGTGTGCATGCACAAACACACACATACAAATACATAATCATGCTGAATAAATAAAAGAAAATGAAAATAGATATATTATCAGATAAAGTAAAATTAAGAATAAAAATATCAGGGATGAAAAGCAAAACCATTTCCTAACAGCAGAGGCAAAGAGAAAGAATCCTAAACGTGTAAGGGTCCGGTAAATCTGTGGTGTGCACAGGCAAACCAGTGCACAGCTGTAACCGTAGTGTGTGGTATGCTGAGACAAGACATGGCCTCAAGTTCTAGGACAGCCTGAAATACAGAGAGAAACCAACAACCCACCAACCAGCATCAAAGTGCCTGAATTGTTACAACTACAGGTAGAGAATGCTGCAGTCATTGTCAAGAGATTCTAATACCTTCCTTTCAACAGGTGACAGAGTAAGCAAACACAACTGAGGCTGGGAAGCCAGGAGCACCACTCTAACAAATGAAACTGAGCTGCCCTCTGTCTACACAGCATCTCTCCAGCCATGGTACATCAGTGGCCACTGAATATTAGCAAAGCATTTTCTGAATCCCAAAGGAGTCTTAAAAAAATCTGAAAGAACTCACTGGGCACACTGGACTTGAACTAGAAACATGAAAATCTCTGGAAAAATCCTCAAATATTTAGAAACCAAATGCTATTCTTCTAAGCAGCCCATGGTCAGCCCATGGGTCAAAAACTAAATTAGCAAGTAACAGGCTAAGATAGGAGAGTGACTCCTAATCAGGAGTCTAAGGCCAGCCTAAGCAACATAGCAAAACTCTGTTTCAAAATAAAATTAAATAAAAATAAAAAAGGAAAGAAAAACTAAAAGAGTTTTCTGAATTAAAACATAATATACCAAAACTTACAGAATGTCAACAGAAAAGATGAAAAGCTTCAAATCAAGATAACATCTTTCACCATAAGAAACTGAAACCCAAGTGGCTTCTGAGTTCCATCTTAAAGTAAAAAGAAAGAAATAACAATTACAGTGGGTTCAATGAAACAGAAAATAAAAATAACAGAGAATATAAAACCCCAAATTGATTCTTTGATAAGACAAATATATTTGACAAGCTTCTAGGTAGATTAATCTGAGGAAAGAAGACACTACTACATAAATCACACTATTAGATATAGAGGATCATATGACACCATGAAAAACTCACCAACAACACAGATGAAACAGCCACACATGTAAACCCAAGTTCACTCACAGACAGATATAAACAGTCTGGACTGTTAAAGAAATCAGATTTTGTAGTTAAAAACTTCCCAACAAAGAAAACCCCAGGTTCAGAAGCTTCTCTGGAAAATTCTATCAAACATATAAAGAAAATAATGCCAGTTTTACACAAATTTCTCCATAAACCTCAAGAGGTAATTCCTAAGAGTTTATTTGAGGAAGTCAACATATCTTAATACCATATCCTGACAAAGTATAAAGCAACAACCTTAAGAGGTTCTAGCAATAAAGAGAAAATATGAAACTCCATTAACCATTGAAATTTGTCATTTGAATACAAATGATTTAACATACAAAACTCAGTGTAATTCTATTAATAAGCCAGAAAGGAAAACTATAGGGTCAATTCAATAGATACAGACAAAACATTTGACAAAACCCAATATTCACTCCTGATTTCTTTACCCCCCCTCTCCGTTCTTCCCTCCCTCCCTTCCTTCTTTCCTTTCCTTCCTTCCTTTCTTTCTGAGAGGCTATTTATTCTTTATTTTATATACATGGTTTTTGCCTACATGTCTGCCTGTACACTACATTCATGCCCACAGAAGGCAGAAGAAGGCATTTGATATAGACACTTAAAAGCTGCCACATAGGTGCTGAAAACCAAACCTGGGTCCTCTGGAAGAGCCCCTACTGCTGTTAACCACTCAACTATCCCTCCGCTTGTTCTGGGAATAGGATCTCACTCTTTAGACCAGGCTAACCACAAATTCATACAGATCCCCCTGCCTCTGCCTCACGAGTGAATGCTGGGATTAAAGCCATGCACCATCACACCTGACTCATTCTTGATTTTTTTTTTTTTAAGGAATCCTCAGCAAAATAGTAATAAAAGGAAATCTTACTTACTGATGTCATCAAGCAAAAGATAAGTGAATAAATAAATCAATCAGGGTAAACGTGGTGCTCAGCTCGAGGTGTGACAAGCGAACAGTCAAAGCTAACTAAGGCGTAAGGAAATAGGGGATGCTGATCCCCTACTAACAGCTCTGAAAATTTGTTAGACAGGATCAAAGGATTGAGGTAGGGGACAGGAAAGCAGGGTAGAGGAGGAAATATGGGAAGGAATCACTAAGAAAGACCCGAAAGTCACACAGAAACAAAAGAAGCTTCCAAAAAATAACAACCAAAATGAACAACAACAACAACAAAAGAACAATCAAACTTTATATGTGCATGTGTTTATATGGGGTGAGGGGCACACAGATAGTTACCCTACCAACAATGTCCCTACTAGAGACTACAGGCTAACAAATATCTGAGTGCCAGCACTAGGTTAGCTTTTCTGGAGTTGTTAGCTCCTGAGGACCCATAGACCCTCAAACATTAGAGACTGCCAGTGCTCTTGGTTGCCCTCTAGAACTTGGTGGTAAGACCCTGTTGCTGAAAACATCAAATACTTGAGTCACAGAACATAGCGAACCCAAGCAGGTACTGACCTGGAAGATTCATCACTACTGTTCAGATTTCATAGTGCTACAAGGTGCTACAAGGTGCTACACATACTATTGGAAGAAAAAAGCAGCCAGTCTTACTTAGCTGTGAATTCTCTGACTACTGGCCTGGTAGTGAACTACAAGCCACTAATTCAACAATGTCACAAATACCACGGGAGAAACCAATCACTTTCGGGTCAAATTGTAGGCCTACTCTACAAAATGAAACCTATACCTGACACTATTATCGGCCAAGAGCCTCTGGCCAGATAGTCTTGGGCCCTAGGGGAGAACCTTCTACTATTATTCTAAGCTGACATAGTATTAAGTTGACTCCTAATGACTTATCATTCTATCCATAGACTAGTGCATCTTTTAAGTCTTCAAGAAGCTTCTTTATGTATGCAGCAGATGATGCCCGACACAGATCTAAAACTGGGTGAGGAGCAGAGAGTAAGAGTCTGTTGAGGTGAGAATTTCTGGTTTCATTGGAGACACAGTTGTGTCATGTGACATTTTTCTGGCAGCTGTTTTATGAGAGGATGCTTTGCTGAAGCAGACATGTGATATTTTTCTGGAGGCTGTCTGGTGAAAGAGTATGAGATGTTTTCCTGGAGCAGACAACGTGAGGGGACACTCAATGTTTGAAAAGAGGATAAGTATAACCCAACAGACAGTGGACAATGTTCAGGCATTGGTTTGCCTTGCTTTCTTTGATGATCTTTGCTTGTTAAGAAATGCACCCAGAGGACTTCTGCAGCCCCTCCTGCTGATCTGAGTGGACTGGACTGCTGACAATGAAGATTGAAATGGACCCAAAGAACTACTTCTAAACAGGTCCACATCCTCCTCTTCCTATTAACCGTACTCTCCTACCTTTGATCAGTGGGCTAGAAGGGAGGTTGAAATGTTTAAGAAGCTTTATTAAAGTAAGTCTTGAAAAATCTAGAAGTCGCTTGTGAAATTACAATATAACTGAGGCAGTTCTTTATCTTTGAGAGGGTTTTACTCCCTCAATAAATCAGAACATCTAGGTCCTTCCAATGCTAATATTCCAGAGTTAGCTATTCTACAGTGTTGTTAATGCATGGCAGGACATGATTTAAAGTAGACAAAAGTATTTGTTAACTAAAAGGTGAGTCCACAGGGACTTGTTTTGTAATGGATGGTTAATAAGATTACAGTCATCAGCACAGTAATTTGAGGATGCCACTTAAAAGAGTTAATGACAGAAGATATGAGTATTAGTGAATCTCTCTCCATTGATTAGACAGTTTTCTTGACATAAAGCATTCGTGGTCCATTTAGGGGTCTGTGACAACAGTGCATACTAAGTGTCACGTAACAGCTCCTACTCCACTCAACAGTCAAGTGTCACAACGTGCCCTTTCTGAACAGAGATTTGTGAGGCGGCAGAGACTAAAGGCCTGAACCAACTGCTAGTGCCTAAGGATACATATGTTACCATGCACACAGCCAGCCTGGACAGGGGCTCTGGCACTTCTTACGTGGTATCTGACACATTAAGAGCTCTAACAGATTGGTCTTTTTGTTTAAAAAAATTATGGTTAGGGCTGGATAGATGGCTCTGCAGTCAAGAGCACGTACTGTTCTTACAGAGGACCTGAAGTTAGTCCCCAGCATTCACATTTGTTGGGACAACAGAACTGCATGATGGTGTCACTTGTGTCACTGGAGGAGAAACCCACAGAGGTTAAACTTGGAGAGCTGCTAAGCTGGACATGGATGCAGAATTTCAGCCCCAGTGGCATCATAGGAACTGCTCAGAAAGGTCACAGCCAGTATCACAAGTCCATCAAAATCCAGAAAGGCAGCACTGTGAGCTTAACATGGTGCTGGCAGCCTGTGTGGTTTTCAGCTTCCACATTTCTTACAAGAAACTCAAATATGATTAGTGAAGTAAGTAGCACTGAAGAGGGTCAGCGTGGAGGCACAGCACAGCTAAGCATGGCTGAGCGCAGCTGGCTACTCAGCCCCGACCCATGAAGAATTCAGCTGTGGCTAAATCTCAGAATCCTGACTGAGAACCGACCTGCAATAAATGGTGACTGATTCAAAAAGAGTTGATGTTCAAAAACAGTCAAACTCAGGGCTGAATGAAATAGAAACAACAAAGTACAAAGAATCAAGGAAACAAAGAGGTGGTTCTTAAAGGGAAAAAAAGTTGACAGATACTTAGCAAAACAAAAAGATCCAAATTAATAAAATCGGAGATGAAAGGGGGCACACTACAACAGACACCGAACTTCAGAGACTCCTAAGGACAAACTTTAACAATCTCTACCGAACTGGAAAACCTAAAAGAAATGGATTAATTTTTTGATATATACAATCTACTAGATTTAAATCAAGATCAAATAAGCAATTCAAACAGACTTATAACCCCTAATGGAACAAAAGCAATAATTAAAAGTCTCCCAATCAAACAATGACAAAAAAAAAAAAAAAAAAAAAAAAAAAAAGAAAAAAGAAAGAAAGAAAGAAAGAAAAAGAAAGAAACGGAAAAAAAAAGTCAGACAATTCAGCACAGAATTCAACCAGACCTTTAAAAAAGAATTAATGGCAACACTTGTAAAATTGTTCCACAAACGAGAAACTAAAGAACACTTTCTAATCCTTTGTACAAGGCAACAATTACCCTAATTCCAAAACCACACAAATACCACCAATAACAACAACAACAGCAGCAGCAACAACAGCAACAACAACAACAACTGCAGCAGCAGCACAGCAATCGCCTTTATGAACATAGATGCAAACATTCTTAATATAATGCTTGTAGTCTGGATTCAAGAACATATCAAATGCAAGTTCCGCCACAATCAAGTAGTGAACCATGTAAACACTGCAAGACAGCCCGCATCATCATTTCATGAGGTGAGAAAAGGCCTTTGACAAAACCCAATGTCCTTCCATGATAAAAGTCCTGGCAAGACTAGGGATACAAAAGATACAGCTCAACATAATGAAGGCACTCTACACCAAGCCAATGCCCATCAAACTAGACAGAAGAAACTCAAGAATTTCCACTTAAATCAGGAACAAGACAAGGATGTCTGTTAGTACATGAAGTCATAATAGAATGGCATGGAGCATCCATTTCACTACAATGGAAGGTGATCAAGGGGAGACAAATGGAAGGGAAGAAGCATAAGCACCTTTATTTGCAGATGATGTAATTTTATACATAAACAATCACTTCTACAACTGATAAAAATCAACGCGTAAAAATCAGTAGCCTTCTTACATACAAAGGACTGAGAATACCTTTGTATGCCCTTATTTGCCAGTGGACCCTGGGATGCCTCTACTATCTTGGCCTCTGTGAATTAAGCTACTGTACAGAGCAGAATGCCTAAGCAGTCTCTTTGGGTCCTTGCTGTGACAGTCAGATCCTATGGTCCCTTCACAGCCGTCCTAACACTCCACACTGTGCCTGGCAGTGCACAGCTCCCCAGCCCCTCACACCCTCACTCTAACTCCACTTGACTAATGAGTGACAAACAGCAGACCACTAGTAGACGCTCATGCTGCTGACTGCCTTACAGCTGCATATACGTGGGTCTTTAATCCTAAAGGACCTGACAATCTCTGCCTGAGTTGTATACGAATTTGCCCATAGGAGGCTTCTTAATGGTAGGCCTTGTTCACTGATTCTTCCACTACTTTGGTATCTCTGTTGGTTAGGTCTTTTTTGGCCGTTTTGTTATGAGCCCAGGAATACAGAACTCGGATCACCTTCTCATGTATTCCTGTACATTTCTGAGGAAAATCAATTGCAATCTGGAAATAGTCTCTGTAACTTAAATCCTATGTGAGGATACACGAATCTAAATTGCATTTCTTAGCAGGGTAATAAATACATTTAATTTGTGTGGAATTAAATCTTCAGTCACATTTAACATCATCTAAAATAAACCCTGAGCAAAATGCTAGAAGACAGAGGAAGGAGTGGCAGGTATTACAAACCCCAACAGGAATGGCCAAGTGCTGTGAAAGCAAAGATTCAAACCTAATGCTAAACTATCTTAAGATGAGTACGCCATGCAGTAGTAGTGCTGGCCTTTAGTCCAAGCCCTCAGGAGGCTGAGGCAGGAGATCTCTGAGTTCAAGGCCAGCCTGGTCTACAGAGTGAGTTCTAGGACAGTCAGGGATACAGAGAAAACCTGTCTTGAAAACAACCAAACAGAGCCATCTGAATGTAAGGAACACAGTCAGTTGTGGTAGGTGGCACTTGTGCAGCAATTGCTTCCATGGAATGAGAGAACCATATGCTTACCTGATAGCCTTCTGTTTTCTTCTGACACCACTTCAACAAGGCGTTCCTCTTGGATCCTCCATATTCTCTCGCCAATGCTGAGAGGGGGTCTTTCCTTTCTTCCCTAATTTGTGAAAATAAGGAACCCAAGTTGAAATATTTGAGTCCCACAATAAGATCACAGCACCACTCTGCACTTTTAAATAGAAAAATGCACAAAACTAATCTATGCTACGCCATAGCCTTTTATTTAATTTCACCATCGGTTCTCAGTCTGGTCACACGTGGCACAAACACTCTGTATGGAGTAACAGGATAGAATCAGGGTGCTCAGCACGATATGGCGACACACAAACTGCTCTGAGCCTTCTAGTCTATAAAATGCTTTAGTTTATTTCCACCCTTCTTATTTCCTTATGTCCTCAATGCTCTCATCAACAAGGTTTTGTGAGATGAAGAGCTCAAAATTAGACAAATGAGACAGAAAAGGCATGGCAATAAGGGCTGGAGATGGCTCGGTGGTTAAGAGCACAGACTGCTCTTCAGAGGACCCAGGTTCAGTGCCGAGCGCAGACATGGCCACTCACAATGGTCTCTAACTCCTAACTCCAGTTCCAGAGAACCCAGTGCCTTCCTCTGGCCTCTGCAGATACCACGTGTGCATGCAGTGCACAGATATATATTCAGAGAAAATATCCATACATAAAACATCATATAGGAAAAATAAGTTTACTCTATGTTTTAAGACCTGGAGGAAAAAAAGAGGTAGCAATAAACATTAACAACACATGTTATACTATGTGCTGAGGCACTGAGAAGGCAGAGGCAGGAGAGTTCTGTGAAGTTCTAAGCTAGCCTGGTAGAGTAGGCCTGTACTCCCACCCCACCATTTCTGAGGTGAAGGCAGGGAGACTACAAGGTCAAGACCTGTCTAGGCTTTGGTGAAAGTTCTACGCTAGCCTGGTGATTTAGGGAAACTTTGCCTCAAGATAAATAGATAGATAGTATATTAGTTAGGCTTTCCATTGCTGTAAAGAGACACTATGACCAAGACAACTTTTATAAAGGACATTTAATTGAGGCTGGCTTGTAAGTTCTGAGGTTCAGTCCATTATCATCATGGCGGGAGAAAAAAAGCAACCAGGCATGCATGGAGCTGGAGAAGGAGCTGAGAGTTGTACATCTTGTTCCAAAGGAAACTGGGAGAAGACTGATTTCCTGGAAGCTAGGAGGAAGATCTCAAAGCCCACCCCCACAGTGACACACCTGCTCCAACAAGACCACACCTCCTAACAGTGCCACTCCTTGAGCCAAGCATATTCAAACCACCACAGATAGATAGATAGATAGATAGATAGATAGATAGATAGATAGATAGATAGATAGATAGATGATAGATAGGTAGGTAGATGATAGATAGATAGGAAGGTAGCTAGCTAGCTAGGCAGGCTGTAGTTCAGTCCTAGAGTGCTTGCCTAGAATACGTCTAGGTTCAATCCCCACCATTGCAAACAAAAACATATATCACTTCTAAGGAGATATTAAGTATGTGCTAAACTGTATAACCTGATTGTTAAGATGAAAGCTCACTATGTTCCAGGCTGGGCTCAAATTCCTGAGTTCACCTTTCTGCCTCATCTTCCTGAGTCCTAAGAAGGAGTACATGTGTGCTCCACTGTGCCTACCAAGTCTTTGGCATGGCAGAATGGCCAAGCTGCTGTGGCCCTGCACTGTCTACCTATTCATAAAATGTACTGCTTATGGGTATACACTCCTCAGAGGCTGGTCACACAAGAGGTATGGCTTTAAAAGTTAGTTCATGGGGCCGGAAGGATGGTTCAGAGGTTAAGCACATTGGTTGTTCTCGAGGACCCAAGTTTGATTCCCACCAACCACTAGCCAGCCCAGGGAATCCAATGCCCTCTTCTGGCTTCTGTGAGGACTACATACACATGGTTCACAGGCATACAGTCAGGAAAAACACACACATAAAATAAAAATAAAGACAATTAAGGAAGAAAGAAATATAAATAAAAATATGTTCATATAACAGGCATGTGACATAAGCCTATATATAATCTCAATACCTGGGAAACTAAGATAGAAGAATCTAAAGTTCAAGCCAGGTCTAGACTATGAAGTAAGATCCTGTCTCTGCAAAAATCTTTTTTAAATTTCATAATTTGAGTTTGAATGGTCAAGTGCTACACTCTATCCTAAAACCTAGAACCTAACAGACAGTGAAGTTTCTTTTCTTTTTTTTTTTTTTTTTTTTTTTTTTTTTTCGAGACAGGTGTAGCTCTGGCTGTCCTGGAACTGTAGACCAAGCTGTAGACTCTGTAGACCAGGCTGGCCTCGAACTCAGAAATCCGCCTGCCTCTGCCTCCCAAGTGCTGGGATTAAAGACATGCACTACCACTGCCCGGCAACAGTGAAGTTTCTGAAACCCTTTCCATTACTCCTGTTCTTAATCTTATACTTGTCAACAGTTTTTCTCATTCCTACAATGTATGCTAAATTTCCAATATTTTTTCCCACCTAAAAAAACTGTGTGTGTGTGTGTGTGTGTGTGTGTGTGTGGGAAAAAAAAGCTTTGATTATTTATTTGTTCTGGCTAGCCTCAAACTCACAGGGGCAGCTGCTTGTGTGTCCTGTGTGCTATGATTTACACTATGTATCACCACTCCTCTAAGCACTTCTAACACATGAACTCACACTCCTATGTGCTGCTCACTGAAGAGCACAGCACCTTGTTGTCTGATCCAGTCTGACCAATCAGAGCTGCCCCCCACTCACAGTTGCTATGCCTGCATTCCTTACATAGAAACCTGTCGTTAAAGTCATTGTCGCCTTTGCAATAAAACTCCTGAACCCAGCCTTTCTTGGGTTCTCTAACCCTGTGACTACCCTGATCAGACTTGATAACTTCAACCCATAATACTAGAAGAAATATCCTTTGAACTAGTTTTCTGGACTTTGCTGCAGAAGAAAAAACTTCTTTCATCACCTTGATTTATTCACTCCACTCATTACCTCGCATCTCACCAAAGTGAGCCTTTTGACTTCACAGAGGTCCTATCACCTAGCTACTCAACCAGGTTTTCTCTGCCCTGAGACAGTAGCCATCATCCTCTAGCTGTCTGTCTCTGTCTCCTAAACCCTAGCATTTCCTACAGATCATGTATGTGCCCAGACTACATGCTCAGTCATCCCTTTCCTACATGTATTCAAGTTACTTATCCTGCCAATAATGTCCATAGCCACAGTGCTCACAGACTCCGTGCAGGCTCTACCTCCTGGGAAGCCTTCTCTAACACTCTCCCAGGATGCCCACAACTCCACTTCATAATACATGCTTGGACAGGATTTTGGATTTCAGAGGTTTTTTTCAGTTTGTCTGTCTGTTTTTAGACAGTCTTACTACGTAGCCAAGCTTAGCACAGTTCTCTTGCCTCCATCCTCTGAGTGCTGAGTGTGGGCATGCCTGTGTCTACTTTGTGTTACTTCTTTCTCTTTGTCCTCCCTACACCTTATTTACTGATTTATTTATGACACTGGACATTGAACCCAAGGCCTTTACACATGCTAAGTAAGTATCTGACCACTGAGCAACACTCTCCCCAAAAGCAAGTACCTAATTTGAAGTATCTTCATAGAATTTACCAGTAGAACATCTCTAATTTGAAAATGCAAAGTCTGAAATGCTCAAGCCTTCATGTTGGCATTCAAAAGGGCATGCACTTGGGTTTTTAGATTTAAGATGCCTCACCTGCACTTACTGAGCCACTTCCAGTTTCAAACAAAACAAAATTCAACACCGAGTATCAGAAAAAAGAAAGAGGGACAGTCAGCACTGAGTTGTAAGCAGGTCCTTCACTCTGAAAGGCCAGGAGCAGTACACAGAACATGTTTCCTACCTTATTCGGCTCCGGGTGCTTGGAGTGACAGAGGCGGTGGGAGAGGAAGAGAGGGAGAGCTGTGGCGACGTGGTGCCCATAGCCATGAGAGAGGCTGGTGACGCTCCCTCAGATGCAGAGATGTCCCGTTTTATTTCTTCACTACTCCGTCGAGACACTGTGAGAAAGTCATGGTGGAATATAAACTAGTCCAACTACCGTGCAACTCAATATGGAAGTTTCACCCAAAACTGAAATTAGAGCTCCCATCTATCCAAATCAATGTATCCTAGAGGAACTGGTTCCTCGATGTGGACTGCAGCACTATTCGCAGTAGCCAAGTCATGGGACCAAGCTAGGTCTCACAACAGAGGAAGGGACAAAGCAACTGGGAATACGCACACAGTGGATTTTTTTCTTCATGCCAAAAAGAACAAATTTTCATCATTTGCAGGGAAAGGGATGTACACTCTAATGAGACAGTCTCCCAACATTTTATATTATTACCCAAACTAAGTCAGTCTCACAAAGACAAATATGTTTTCTCTCACTTGTGGTTCCTGGATGCTATACAAGTCATAAAATCATTAAGTACATATGAGAAAACAACTGTATAGGGGAAGAAAGAGAAGTAAAGAAAGGGATGGGAAGAAGATAGGGAAATGATCAACTTTTTGTATTTGTACAAAAATCTTATGTCACATGGTACCAAGTACTATGAATAAATACAATGCATTTTCTAATTTAAGGAAAGAGTTCTGTGTGTGAGAATTTGTGCATCTCAGATCTGGCATCTGTTTATGTTTCTTGTTTTTTTCCCTTATTATTATTATTATTATTATTATTATTATTATTATTATTATTATTATTATTGCCTGTTTGTTATTTAATGAGAGAAAGGAGTGAATTTGAGTGGGTGGGTAAGTGGGGAGGGTCTGGGAAAAGTTGAAGGAGGAGAAATCATAATCTGAATATATTCTAGAAAATCTATTTCAATTAAAACAAGTTTAAAAATTCTGAGGATAAAATGTCTTAGAAAGATTGAGAGTTACTTTATTTTTTGACATCTAGATTGTTTTCTTAGAAAAAAAATGCTTTGTCAAATAATTTTAAATGTTGTATATATATATTGACAATTACAATTGCATATCTTTTAAGAGTATAGAGTGATATACATGCTTTAAATTTTTTAGTTCGAGCTTGAGAATTTCTTCTGAAGATTCCTAAAGAACAGCTATTACCCTGTGAGAGGAGGAGCTAACCCTTGAACCCACTCATGACTGGGTTTAGTTTTCATTCCGAATACTTATATAGCTGGCAGAGGGATTGATGTCTAGAATCCCTGTGCTTTCAAACTGAGGCAGGAGGCCACCATGAACATGAGGTTAGCCTGGGCTATAGAATGAGACATTATCATAAAAAATTAAAGGATTTAAAATCTATGAAAAGGCTGGTAGTAGAAATACAAACCATATCACATCTTAAGGGAACAAGTGCCTTATTAACATGCAACATTCCCAGTATTTACCTAGTACACAGTGAGAGCTACACAAACACAGCTAAAAACCAAAGCAATATGTGCAACTACCCACCCCTACCCAGCACCTACAAGTAAAATAAACACACCCCTCTAAATGCAGAACTGCTGAAAGGGAGGAGGGAGAGGGGCATCTCTGCAGAGATGCATGCAGCTTCAAACACATACCAGGAAGACAAAAATTAAAAAGTATCAATCAAGTCAATTATCACTAAGTTTGCAAGGCTGACACAGAAAAAAAAAAAATCATCCTGGAACGCTCCTGCCTCAGCCTCTGCACATGAACACAGGTGTGTGCTGCCACACTCATGCTGGGCTAACAAGGTCGGGATGAAATCAGGACAAACAGGCAGCATTAGTAAAGTGTTACCCTAAAGATCCTGAAGGGGCAGATGCTTTCTCATATTAAATGACTATAGAATATCAAACTTACATGGTTTTAGGCATAATTTTATGGCTATTCTTTTTTTTTCCCCAAGTACATTGTATGTCTTAATTCAGTAAGTTTTTAAAGTGGTGTGCTAAGACTCTGAGATGAGACAACATTTTATGTGAGTAATGCCAACCCTTCACTGTAGTCAGTCGGAATCAAGAGTGAGAGGACACAGGGAGGGGTGTGCTCACTCCATGTCAAGGGGGACAGTAGCCAGACCACAGCGGAGCTATCAGGACTTTTCCTTTCCAGGTACAACTGAGAAGGCCACAAGGGAGAGTAATATAGGTAGCCGAAACACTGAGGACAAACACAGTGAGCCTCCAGTGCCCTCGCTGTGTGGGGCTTTACCATACCAGCAAGCAGCTTCCAGGAATTTTTAGTGTGCTTTGATTCACTCTTCAAATTAGTCATTGCATATCTAACTCTCAACTTTCAGAAAGATGTACCTTCAACACGTCATCTCTACAATGTGGGCAACTGAAGACTTCTAGGAGGGTTTTAGGGGTTTGTTTGTTTTAATAATTTTTCAGATAAAAGTCATTACCTGAGATGGTCTTGGCACTTTCCATAGCAGGGACTCTTGGGAGAGAGGCGGGTCGGCTAGTTGAAGATGTTCTTAGTAGATGCTCTGCACAAAGTGGAAAGGTCACAAAAACAACATGGATGAATGCTGAGGTGGCAGAAGTACAGGGAAGGTGACTCCTACTGTTCTTAGCCTTCAGGCTCGTCCCTCCTCCTAATTAAAGGCACTTCAACCCCGCCAAAACAGCACGTTTACTAAACATGATCTCCACAGACAAGCACCATACGGACCTCTTCTAGAGATGATGGTGAGACATGCTATGCAGCTGACTCTTTCTAAGTCATTTTGTGCCACTTAATTAATTCTTCAAAGCAACTTAATCAAATTAAGAGGTTCCTTATTGCACTGGCCTAAGGCATAAACTAAAAAAAACCTTGCCTTTCTATGCCTACAGTTAGAAGGGACATCATATATACAAGTATCCATTGATATATGGTATAGTTAGAATTCCATAATACAGCCAAAAAAAGGAAAATAGTTCATTCTTATTTCAGGCAGCAGAGAAGGGTTGAAAACCATAGTGGAGTAGCCTGGGCCTTACCAGAAAGAAGGGCTGGGAACTGCATTTCAGCCAGACAATAATGGAAAAAAGATACGAAGGAGAGGGAAAGTAAGAGTCTGGTTTGATAAAGCATGGGTTATCTGGACAGCAGGGGAGGAGGCTGTCCAAGGCGATGACACTGAGAGCCTTCACTACCCACTCTGTGGTCTGAGGACTAGTCTAGCTAGTGTCATTGCTACTGTGCAGCCAGGAATGACACAATCAGATGCCACCCGCCGCCTCTATTATGGCTTCAGCTTGGTTCTTACACTTGCTTAGGAGTCTCTTTAGTTCCTGGAACACTGGCGCAATCTTTCTGTCCTGCTAACTCCCTCTTCCTGCACACATCTTATCTAGGGTTACGAACCCAACAGGCTGTGCTCAGGCCAGAAGACATGAATGCATGTGTTCTGCCTAGCCAGGATCTGATATGTTAGGGATAAATGACTAGTATAAAACTAAACAATAACGCCTGTATTTAATAAAGACTATTATTAGCCTTACTTTCCAAGAATGCCCACCCATTTCTTTTCTTAATATATTAACTATTTAGTAGCTGGAAAAGCAGGTCAATGATGAAGTATGGTTTAGGATGCCTGAGGCCCTAGGTTCAATGATTGGCAACAAGCAAAAACCAACCAAACAAAAAATATGGCATACAGTACTGAGTATCACTTTAAGAGTATCACATATTTTAGTCCCAATAATTCTTTTTTAAAAGATTTGTTGTATTTTTAATTGTGTCTGTATGTGCATGTGCACGCATACATGTATGAGTACAGGTACCCTGGAGGTGGAATTACAGAAAGTTATGAGCCACCCAACATGGGCAGTAGGAACCACACTCAAATCCAGGAGGAGCTTGTATTTTCATGCTAATTATATATCCTGTTTGCAGTGCCCCCAGTTGGTTTTTGACTGATCAATAAATCTACTGGAGGCCAAGGTTGGGCAGGGAGAGAGAGGCGGGACTTTTAGGATTCCCAGGAAGGAACCAAGGAAGGAAGAAGAGGGGATTCCACCATGATGTGGGCATAGGAGATGGATTATGCCAGAAAGGTGCAGAGAGAGAGACAGCTGACATGTAGGTGCAGGGGGAAAGCAGCTGCAGGAGGGTTGCCCAGCAGGGTCTAGGACAGGAAAGATAAAATATAAATTTAGTAAGTATTAACTCAGGAGTATCAGAGGGGTGTGTGTGTGTGTGTGTGTGTGTGTGTGTGTGTGTGTGTGCCACGTGGAGTTAGGGAGTGGCCCAGCCATTGAGCTGTTTAAGGTATTGAAAATATAAGGCTGTGTATGTGGTCTGTCTTTGGGGAATCCAGAACACTGGGGTACAGTAGCGAGAAGCAGGTGTGCACCCACTGAAAAGTTTTGAGCAGATTAAAATACTGCTTCAAAGTCCTGCTGCAAATCCTCTGAAACAGCAGCACATACTCAACCACTGAGTCATCTCCCCAGCCCCTCGGAGTATTCTGCAAGAGTCTTAGGAACATGTAGTCTGAAATAAAAAGAGTTACTTTCTACTTAGGAGGCCCAGGAAGTGGGAAGGAAAGCTGACTTTCTACATGAGGACACAGGCTTAAATCATTAGTAATATTATCATAAACAAAAACTGTTTGATGAGTTGGATGTTTTTTCAAGGCAGGGTTTCTCTGTAGCCCTGGCTGTCCTGGAACTCTCTCTGTACAGGCTGGCCTTGAACTGAGAGATCCACCTGCCTCTGCCCTGCCTTAGTGCTAGGATTAAGGGCATGTACTACCTACCACACCTGACTAAACAAACATTTTTATACAAACAGTTTACAAGTATCAATCAGAATCCCAAATCCTATCAGCTTTTAAAGGAAGAACATTTCAAGTACAAATTCTAAAGGACAGAACAGAAACAGAAACCAAGGTTTTATTTACTTCTTTATTTACGTGTATGTGTGTACATATGCACATGTGGAGGCCAGAGGTCAAAAACCAGATGTCATTCCTCAGGAGCCATCTACCTTGGCTTTTGAGAAAGGGTCTCTCACTGGTGCCTGTGTCTTGCCAATTAGGCTAGACTGGCTTGCCAGTGAGCCCTAAGGATCTGACTGCCACTGCCTCTCCAGTGCTGGACTTCTAAGTGCACCACCATGCTCTGCTTTCTACATCGGTGCTAGGCATCAAACCAAAGGCCTGAAGTTTACACAGAAAGCATTTTACCAACTGAACTATCTATCTAGTCCTGTAATCAATGTCTTACATTGAATCAATTGTGAACCTAAAGGATCATTTCTTTAAAAATCTTTAGTCTCCCAAAGAACAACGTAGCAAATTAAGAAGGTAAAACAAAAGTTATAAAAACAAAACAGATATCTAGCCAGACATGATAGCATATACATTTAGTTACAGCAGGGCAGATAGGTCTCTGTGAGTTCACGGCCAGCCTGGTCTAAACAGGTCCCAGGCCAGCAAGGTCACACAATGTGACCCTGTTCCAAACCCAGGAGTGTCAGTTTTGGCTGGAAACTGTGAGAATCCGCCCCCTTACTCAATCTTCCCCTACACACACGCAACTAGGAAAATGCTCACCCACTCAGCACCAGGCTCTTCATCCGCCTGTCTGTTTATACTGCATTCTGAAGGTCCCTGCCTCTGTCCCATTTCAGCAGATAATCTGTTATAATACAGCTGCCCTTTCTTAAAAATGTACCAAAACTAGGCCAGGCGGTGGTGGCGCACGCCTTTAATCCCAGCACTTGGGAGGCAGAGGCAGGTGGATTTCTGAGTTCGAGGCCAGCCTGGTCTACAGAGTGAGTTCCAGGACAGCCAGGGCTACACAGAGAAACCCTGTCTCGAAAAAAAACCAAAACCAAAACCAAAACCAAACAAACAAAAAACAAAAAAACAAAATGTACCAAACCTTTTTTTTTTTTTTTTTTTTTTGCAGCAGGAGCTCACTATGTAGTCCAGACTGGCCTCAAATGCTATTCTCCTGCAACAAGCTCGCAAGTCTTAGGTTTACAGGTATGCAACACCATGCCTGGCTAAGTTATTCTTCTTATGTGTAGCAGGGCCAGAGGAGTAGCTCCCCAGTGCTACTTAAGGGCATGGGAGAGACCCTGAGCTCCATTCCCACTGCAAAAAGTAAAAGCACCCTTAGGAACTGAGCAGCTGTCAAGCAGGCCATGGGCGTTTCCTAACGAATTTTCACTCTAGAAACCCAAGCTGAGACACACATGCCATAGTAAGACCGTGGGTCCATGTATGTCTGCAGTGAGCAGGCTGGGTTCTGTCTTCATGTAAAGTTGGGTCAGCCCTCTTCAGGAAATGTGACTCACGTTTTACATTTTATAGTGATAAATTCTACTGTGTTGACATCTGAAGCTATTTTTTTAAGCAGTCTTAAGTTTTAATCATGTTTGTATTAGTGTGTGTGGGCACATGTAGAAGCCTGAGATTAGAGAGGCTGCTTCCTTCCCTTCTTCCACCGTGCAGGTCCCAGGTACTGAAGTCAGGTCCTCAGATGTGGGGTCAGGCATCTCTGCCTGCTGAGAACCCCACAGGCCTCACCTTTAAGTCATTCATCAAACAAAAATCATGTGGGCACCTCCTACTTGTTGGGTACTGAGCTTACTGCAAAAGTCACAGAAAGGAGGACACAACTTGCTTGTCACAGAACCTGGAGGCTAGAGCAGGACCATGACAGCCACTATTCTGTGAGTAAAGGGTTCATGGGGAGAAAAGAAAGACCCTGGGAACCCAACAGCAGATGAGACTGGGCTGAGACGTCCAGAAAAGACTAAGAAGTCACCAGTTGTGAAAAACAGGCTGGTTGGTTTGTTTTCTATCAGAGGCAGCCTGAGAAGGGCCTACCCCTTTCTCTTTACTTCAATTAGCCAGTATGTCAGATAGTGAGGTTGAGTTTCAACAATGGGAAGATGCAGGCATCACCTGTATCAGGGCTTGTACGAAGCTGCATAGTTCAACAGCACAGACACAGCAATCTTCATGGAGTGCACTCTCCTAAGCATGGTTGTTGTGGTTTTTTTTGTTTGTTTGTTTGTTTGTTTTTTTTTTTTTTTGTTGTTGTTTTTTTTTTTTTTTTTTTGGTTTTTTGAGACAGGGTTTCTCATGATAGAGAACTCAAGGTTGTCCTCAGCTCCATAGCAACTTTGAGGCCACCCTAGGCTACAATGAGGCCTTGTCTCAAAGAAAGACTTTAAAACCAGAGAAGGGGAATGAATATAAAGGGGGGAGCCAAGTTTTTTAAGGATATAGCTCCTCTCCTGGTATACTGACCATGCTTCAGGAGACGGCTACAGACCCAGAAGTATATGGACAGACACACTGGAGGTGATAGTTACTAATTTTAAAACAAAGGAGAAAAGAATGTTGAAGAATGTAGAGAGTGGCTTATAACTGCCTCTAACCAGTTCTAGGGAACCCAGAGCCCTCTTCTGGCCTCTGCAGGCACCTGGCACACACACAGTTGTATATACATACATTCAGGCAATCACCACATACTCATAAATAAATCTTTAAAGAAAATCATTACTTGTTATAAGGTTTGACAACCTTGGCCCTACTGACATTGGGGCTGTACAGACCTTGGTTGTGGAGATTGTCTGTGAAGGGGAGGGTGTTTAGCAGGATCTGTGACCTCTGCACAGTGAAAGGTAAGCTCACACGAGTAGCAGCATGTGGGTAGTGCTAGCACCCACATGGTCCCTCTGGGAATCAAGATTTTTTTTTTTCTAGTTGAAGGAATCTAGAGAATGACTCTCTCATGGTTTGTCTTATTTTCCTAATTTCTATGGACAAATGGAAAGTACAAGAAAAACAGACTAGAGAGCCTAGATGGTCGTGCATACTTTTTACCATTCCCATGTGGGTGCCAGGGACTGATCCCAGGTCCTCTACAAGAACAGCAGTGTTCTTCACTGCCAAGCCATCTTTCCAGATCCAATAAAAGAAATTTTCTCAAAAGATTTATTTTATGTATGTGAGTACACTGTCACTGTCTTCAGACACACCAGAAGAGGGCATCAGATCCCATTACAGATTGTTGTGAGCCACCATGTGGTTGCTGGGAATTGAACTCAGGACCTCTGGAAGAGCAGTCAGTGCTCTTAACCACTGAAGTATCTCTCCAGCCTCCTAATAAAAATTTTAAGTTAAAAAATAGGATGTTGCCAGGCAGTGGTGGTGCATGCCTTTAATCCCAGCACCCGGGAGGAAAAAGCAGGCTCTCTATAAGTTCAAGGCCAGCCTGGTCTACAGAGAAAAAGATCTAGTACAACCAGGATTGTTACACAGAGAGAAACTATCTTTAAGATGAAGAAGGAGGAGGAAGAGGAGGAGGAGGAAGAGGAGGAGAAGAAGGAAGAAGAGGAAGAGGAGGAAGAAGAGGAGGGGGGAGGAGGAGGAGAAGGAGAAAAGTGTATTAATGTTAATAGAGGGGGAAAAAGAACAGGACAAGGCAAGTAGAAAACATTTATCAAGATGGCAGACTTTAGTTCAGACTCATGAATAAGCATGGTAACACTGAATGGTCTAAATTTATAGTTACACTGAAATAGGGTCCTAGTGTAGACCAGGCTTGCCTAGAACTCAGTCTTCCTGCCTTGCCTACCTGAGTAATGGGATCGCAGATGTGTAGTACCATACTTGGCTTTGCCTCGTACATCTTTTCCTTTGTTTTACTTTATCTATGTCTGTATATTAAAGTGTGAGTCTTTAAAAGCATGTTGTTGGATCTTAACTTTGTTATGTGTTCAGACAGTATCTGTAGAAATGGGGGACAGTAATGCACTTTCCACACTCTGCAGCACTAGGGGCACACGTGTAACTAACTAACTCACAACTCTGCAGCACTAGGGGCACACGTGTAACTCACTCCACACTCTGCAGCACTAGGGGCACACGTGTAACTAACTCCACACTCTGCAGCACTAGGGGCACACGTGTAACTAACTCCACACTCTGCAGCACTAGGGGCACACGTGTAACTAACTCCACACTCTGCAGCACTAGGGGCACACGTGTAACTCCACACTCTGCAGCACTAGGGGCACACGTGTAACTAACTCCACACTCTGCAGCACTAGGGGCACACGTGTAACTAACTCCACACTCTGCAGCACTAGGGGCACACGTGTAACTCCACACTCTGCAGCACTAGGGGCACACGTGTAACTCCACACTCTGCAGCACTAGGGGCACACGTGTAACTCCACACTCTGCAGCACTAGGGGCACACGTGTAACTAACTCCACACTCTGCAGCACTAGGCAGGAAGACCCTGAAGTCAGTTCAAGGCCAGTCTGTGTACATAGCAAGACTTTGTCTCAAAACACACACACACACACACACACACACACACACACACACACACGTATATCATGAAAGCTCTCATGAACTAACAGCTCATTTCCCTAAGTGTAGTTAGGACACGTCAATGAAAACTTGACACATCAGATCAGCTGGCATAACGTCAGCACTAGAAAATAAGTTACCAAAGAATGCAAAGATTAACAGAAAAGTAAAATGATATGAACATGTTAGCTGCCTTGTACAGGAATTTCTCCATAGTTGATCTCTTATCTGACAAGGCTGTCAGAGGCTTGGAGGTTGAGATTGGACCACTTATGGAATGTCTCTGAAATGAAAGCAAAGGCATGTGAGACTCACAGAAAAAACAAAGGTTTTCAAGAGCAGATACTTAATTATAAACAATGAATAATCCTCTGCTCTGCTATGGTAAGGTATAAAACACACAATAGACACAGTATATGATCTGTAGACTGAAAAAAAATTCCTTGGGGCTAAAGAGATGGCTCAGTGGTTAAGAGCACCCACTAGCTGCTCT
Source organism: Arvicanthis niloticus (assembly GCF_011762505.2). Lineage (NCBI taxonomy): Eukaryota > Metazoa > Chordata > Mammalia > Rodentia > Muridae > Arvicanthis > Arvicanthis niloticus. Next base: position 15,914 of record NW_023045238.1, on the reverse strand, counting down.
CCCAGAGGACCTGGGTTCCCAGCACCCACATGGCAGCTCACAACTGTGTGTAACTCCAGTTCTAGGGGATATGACACCCTCACACAGATAAATGTACATGCAAAACACCAATGCATATAAAATAAAAAATCATTTAAAAAATAAATTTATTAAAAAAAAAATCCATTCTTATGTGGTTTTAAGAAATAATATAACAGCATCCTCATCACTCAGTTTCCTTAATGGAAGCATCTTATAATTCTATTATTAAAACACCATTATTAAACATACATTATTAAAACTAGAATACTGGCACAGTCAGAGACAAAGACACTCCTTCACACAAAGACACTTCTTGGGACCCTGTATACTAACATATATCACTGACCTTAACAGCTCTGGCACTCTACAATTTAATTCTTCTATTTAAAAAACTTAAAAAACCATATGCCAATTCACTAAACACAAAATTAAGTTCCAAACTGAACTATGGGTGTGTTTCTATTGTTTCTATTGTGGTTTTATTGTTTTTCTTGTCCCCATGCCAAACAGACCTCAACTATGCCTCCCAATCAATAATTCGACAACTTCCCTAGATCAGGCTGTGCTTTTTACTCAGCACCCCTGCCAAAATCACTATTGGTATTTCCTTATCCCTGATGTAAGCATATACAGCAGCCTAAACACCCTTCCTCCACTACTGCACCAACCTATAAGATATGTAACTCCATGCTTCCTTCTGTACTTCTATTTGCTTGGCTTCTCTCCAGCCCCCAAGCCACTCTAAAGACAAAAATCTCACTAAGTAACCCTGGTTGTCCTGGAACTTGCTAGTAGACCAGGCAGGCCTCAAACTCACAGAGATCCACCTACCTCTGCCTCTACATCCAGCCCTCAGCTGTATCTCTCTAAAATCTAACTAACCTCCAGCTACTTGCTTCGATTTCCCATAAGATCTATCTAAGAGATATGCAAACGGCTCAGCTTCTCCACATCTTCACACTGCTAACCTTCTACTCTGTATGGACTGGTACCTTACTGTGAACTTCATTTCCATTTCTTGATGACTGCTGATGCTGGCCACCCTTGCATATGCTTACATATAAATCACCCAGCCTTTAGTACATGCTGTCTTCAAGTTACTGCATGCAAGTCTTTTCTACAACAAGTAAACATTATAATAGATGCTCTTATGCATGGTATGCCTTTGCTTATTTGCCACGTGTTTAGGACAAATTTTAAAAATCCTGATGCCCAATATCAGTTGCTTTTATGACTCATTTGGTGGTGTGTGTGTGTGTGTGTGTGTGTCCTAAATAAGAAGCCTTTGCATGCTCAAAGAATACAAAGATTTTCACTACTGTTTCTTGTCTATAAACTTTATGTACAATGCTATAATTTGCGTCTACTGGCCAACCTCAGTATCTCATATACTTTATCTACCCTCCTACTAACTAACCCTGACAGTATGTCCTATGGATATCTAGTTACTCGGAACCTTGTGTAGACTACTCCTACCCTCATACTAACTATCCCTGACAGTATGTCCTATGGGTATCTAGTTACTCGGAACCTTGTACAGACTACTACCCTCCTACTAACTAACCCTGACAGTATGTCCTATGGGTATCTAGTTACTCAGAACCTTGTACAGACTACTCCTACCCTCCTACTAACTAACCCTGACAGTATGTCCTATGGGTATCTAGTTACTCGGAACCTTGTGTAGACTACTCCTACCCTCCTACTAACTAACCCTGACAGTATGTCCTATGGATATCTAGTTACTCGGAACCTTGTGTAGACTACTCCTACCCTCCTACTAACTAATCCTGACAGTATGTCCTATGGGTATCTAGTTACTCGGAACTTGTACAGACTACTCCTTCCTCTTACTAACTAACCCTGACAGTATGTCCTATGGATATCTAGTTACTTGGAACCTTGTGTAGACTACTCCTACCCTTATACTAACTATCCCTGACAGTATGTCCTATGGATATCTAGTTACTCGGAACCTTGTACAGACTACTCCTACCCTCCTACTAACTAATCCTGACAGTATGTCCTATGGATATCTAGTTACTCGGAACCTTGTGCAGACTATTCCTACCCTCATACTAACTAACCCCGACAGCTGGGCTGAAGTCAGCTGTCTACCGCAAGTCTCTATCTACTCTCTAATCTCTCTTCAATGAAACATACTGTTAAGTGTTGTTGGGGGCCGACTCTTTTAGCAGAAAGCGGCTATCAGCTTTGCAGCCATCTTGAGCATATACCCTGACATGAGACTTGGATTACAATAGCCTACAACAGCTGAGCACACTCTGATAAACATCTTGCTTTGGATACCCAGGACTTTCCTTGGGTGTGTGAGATTAAAGGTGTGTGACTTAAGAGTGTGACCTAGAGATCAGATTTAGAGACAAGACCTAAGGGCATGATTAAAGGTGTAACTTAGAGGCGTGGCTTAGAAGACATGAGACATATAAAAGGCAGAGGCAGACGGCAGAGAGATATACTCTTTAGGGAGACTCTTTAGAGAGCACAGCTAGACTTGGGACTTGGACTAGGAAGAGAGACTGAAGAATAAACGGGATTGAATCACACTCTGTCTGGTTCATTCTTCGAGTCCGTCCTCACTCTCTCTCTTGCTGAACCCCGACCCGCGGACCGGAGCGGCAGCTTGGGTCGGATACAGTGGCCCGCCAAACGCGGGGCAGCCGGGCCTCAACATTTTGCTGGGGCCTCAACAAAGTGTCATATTGTAAATGTTGAAATACAAGTACTCCAAATCCTCCAGATGTTTTCACATACTCAAGTCCCTTTGCATTTCTATATAAATACAAAATTACATTTCATTTTGTTGGATTCTGTTAAAAATTTGTAAGACTGTTCTGGCAGTCTTAACTGGAGAAATAACCTACTATATTATTTATGTACACTGTATGACAAAATACCCCAATATTTTACAGTGACTTTAAACAACAAAGGTTTATGATCTCATGATTTCTATGGGTCAAGAGCTTAGCTAGGTAACTGCAGCTTCAGTCTTCAGTGAGCAGGTAAATCTGGCTATCGGTTATCACAAAGACAGACTGGAGGGAAGGTACAGGGGAGAGCTCCAAATTTCAAGTCCGTCAGCAGCGGTTGTTGATGAGACTCAGAGCCACTTCTAAGCTTACTCAATGGTCCTTTGCAAGGAACAAGCTCACAATGTGGCAACTAGAGGTTCCCGCAGAGTGAGTGAACCTAAGTATCGAGAAGAGTGAACGTAAGAGGAGGCACTCAACAGAAGCCAGTTTGTATGACTTCTCTGGGAAGTGCCATTATATTACTGCTGCGATACTCTATTCATTAGAAATAAATCATGGAGTAAGTCAGCCAACACTCAACAAGAGCGGAGCACACAAACAATGCCTGCCAGTACCTGACTCGCTGGGAGCTTATAGACTGCCTACGACATTACTTGCGGCTCTCCTAATCCTTTGGAAGTTACTTTTATAGTCTTTTGGGCAGACCTAACTACCAAGCGCTCGAGATCTAGCTACACGTACTTTATTCCCTTATCTGTTCAGGAGGTTCTTCATAGTGGCTGACTGGAATCACAGGATTCCCTGACCTGTATACACTATGGAAAGCATCTGTCTGAAAAAGTCTTCCTACCTGGCCATATAGGACTTCACTCCAATCAGAAAAAGACACCCAGCCAACTTCAGGCAGACTTAAAAGGATTCTTATGGAAATGTCTGGACCCTGTCTGTGTAGCTTCCTCTTCTCAGGGGCTCTGCCCTGAAGAGTCTAGCGGACTTCATTTTCCTTGAATGTTGGTTTGTGTCCTCAGATCTAACTGGTTTGTCCTTTTCTGTTCCAAGATGGATCATCCTCCTACACCATCACCTAGAAACTGCCTCCAGGAAGAGAGAGCTGCAGCAGGGCTTCCTCATCTGTCAGCAGTGTTTCTCAGGGACCACAGCAGTGCCGTATCTGACAACAATGGCTTCCTACATTTTATCCAGCTTCCATTTGTTTGAGACAACTCTTGATGTTGTTGTAGCCATGTAACAAGGATTCCTGCCCAGGTAGTGGTAAATGCCTTTAATTCCAGCACTTGGGAGGCAGAGGCAGGCAGATCTCTGTTGAGTTCAAAGCAGACTGGTCTATAGGATAGCCAGCACTACACAGAGAAAACCGTGTCCTGACAAACAAACAAATAGAAGCTATATATTATTCAGCTTATTTGAGGCTTGTTTGACTTGGAATTTTGCTCTGTACCTGTAGGTTTCAAGTCAGATTAATAAAGAACATCTAAAAGCTTAAATCTGCAGGCAAAACGTGGAGTTTCCTTGCCTTCCTTTAAAATGAAGAAGACATCTCGTATAAACATGAAGATGCAAAGCCACTGGTTGAGAGGATGCATTCATCTTAGACTGTAAGAGTTTCAAAGTCACTCACAACCATCAAGTCTCAACTCAAAAAGAAATATCCCAAGCCTAACTTTAGGGAGTCAGCCACTGCTCCCTGTGTTCACAGAACACCATTTGGCTATTCTCACCCATGTTAAAGTATGTGCTTCAGCCGTATTCTGACAGTGGCTAAGAAAACAGGCATGACAAGAGGGTCTCTTGAGTCACAGAGAACAGCCCTCTGCCCTGCTGCTGGATGCACTCCAACAGTGGCAAAGAACAGCAGCTCTCAAAGTTCTTATAGTGGATCAGCATGTCATATCCTCCAGCTTAACTGCGACAAACGGCCTTCAATAAACAGGACTTCTCTCGACCCATGCCTGTGTAGACCAACACTGAACTCTGGGTTGTGTATGTGCAAGTGTGTAGATATGTGTGCTTACATTCAGGTGTGCCAAGGAGGCCTAGAAAAGGGTGTCAGATGTGCCACAGGAGCTCAAGTTGCAGGGTACTGTATGAGGTCTCACATGAGTGCTGGGAACAGCTCTCTTACTGCTCAACCCTCTCTCCAACCACTGAGTCAGCACAATTTGAAATTCTCTATTAGACAGCAAAAGATAAAATGTGCCACCTACAGACTACTCAGAAAGATATCCAAGTTTCCAGAAGAGCCACACAATTTACATTTATAATCTGCATCAATTAAGGATATTCATGGTATTTTACCAACCAAATCTAACAAACATCCTCTGAGGGAGTCATTTGTTTACCTGAGACATGTGCATAACTGAAAACGAGGGTCTAACATGTGCATTTAAAGCTTTCTGAGCCTTCAATGATCCCAGCTCTTACCTGCATGGGAGAAACGGCAGCTGCGGGAGGGGTTTTCATGGGACTTGGACTCAGAGGCGTTCGAGGGATAGCAGCTGCAGCAGCATTTGGTACTACAAAATCAGCAAATGAGAAGTTAACCATAAACACATCACGGTGCAGGGATGTTTCCTGCACAGGCATTTCTTTGACCAGATGAATGGTTGGCTACTCTAGGCCACCACTTCACTTTTGCTATTTAACCATGTTTGGCTAAAAAACTCCATAAGGCAATGAACTCTAAGAAGAAAGGATGGGCAAAGCTCAGTGGAACAGCATTGTAGCACACACGAGACCCCAGGTTCCATCCCTAGCATCACTATATACATTTTTAAGAAACTAAGAGGCAGGCAAGGAAGCAAATATACCTATAACCTCAGTATTTCAGAGGCAGAGGCAGAAGGATCACATGTTGAAACTAGATTGAGCTACTTCTATCTAGGTCAACCTGGACTGCATAGTAGGGCCCTGTCTCAATAAACAATATGAACAACACATACATACACACACACACACACACACACACACACAGAGAGAGAGAGAGAGAGAGACAGACAGACAGACAGACAGAGACACACACACACACACAGAGAGAGAGAGAGACAGTCTACAGCTTTTATGACAGACTGCAGATATATCTTCAGGGTACATGTTGTAAGAGCTATATCACTGAGAGAGTCTAGCTTGCAGTGTACAGAAGAATAGCCTGAGGTGACAGAACTTTGAACTTCATTCCAATTATCCTAAGATAATTCCAAAATTTTAAACAAGAAAAACTCTCTCAAAGGCAAAAGATGAGACTAATTCCAAGTTTACTGAAGTCAGTAGTCGAAGGTGCCTTGAACTCATGTCTTTGTCTCTAGAGATGAAGAAAGAGAACAAGGAAGTTCGTGGTGGAGGCTGGACAGTGAGGGAAAGAAGTTAGATTAGGTTCGTGGTTTCTGGTCTAGGTAACTGAGTAGAACTCTGCTGACAACAGGGACAACAGGGGAGCAATAAAGCAGAAGAAGTGGAGAATGGGACCTGGTCTGGCATAAGGAAACTCAGTATCAGTGTCAACAAGGTTAGGAGCTGAAGTTATGCACCCAGAAGTCTGCACATAAAGATACAAGAAGTCACAGGAATGAGTATGATCCACCTAGGGAGAAAAGATACCGCTTGGCCTGGGAAGTAAGGCATGCAGCTGAGACCAGGATTTCTAAACAGAAGTACATTCCAAACCCCGAGGAATGGGTTAACTCATGATACCATGCAACACTATGTGATGGCACTGTGTGGGAGCACAGTGACACAGAACACTGAACTGAACAAGGAGGATATCAAGTGAACAGAACCATAAACCTTGCAACCCACAGACATGGAATCAGTTACCTTGAGATGCACTGTCGAAAGACTTGATGAGGGTTTTTACTGTGGGAGTCGGCTCTGAGGAAGTCGAGGACCTTCTACTCAGTCCCATCCCTTGCCTCAAGGCTGCCAAATCTCTTTCAACAGCATTCATGTAGTTATACACCCGGCCACGCTCCTCCTCTTGCCTAAAAACAGTCAAATAAAGGCATTGTATGTATGAGAAAATGCCAGTTTTTAAATTCCTGATTGGAAAGCATTAACAGTTATTAGGGTTTGGTGTTTGGTTTGGCCTTTTGTTGTTTTGTCTTTTTAATTGTACCAGTTGAACACAAGTGCCTGACCTAATCCCGTTTGCCTGGTGGACGACAGCAGGAAATGATACTGGTGGACAGCAGGAAATGATACTGGTGGACAGCAGGAAATGATACTGACATGCTTCTATCAGGCTAGTCTAAGCAAGTTAAACAGCCATCAGAGTCCATCTGCATTAAGTGTCAGGTGAGGACATCAGTAATCAATGAGCAGTAAGTCAGGAGGCAGACTGGCCTCAGCCTGACTGGACTGGGAATCTCTGGTTCTGTGCTGCCAGTAAGGCGCAGCCCTTCTTAGGCACCAGGGGACTCACTAGCAGATAATCTACTCTGGTTCCAGCTAAACGCTGTGCTTCACAGAGACGCACAAAGGCACAGGACCAAAAGTTCCAAGTCCCTAAGAATAGGTAAGCTACTATAGTCTTCAGAGAGTCCCTCCAAAGAACTAGAAAAGCCCGTTAAGTCCATTAAGACCATAAGACATTTTATTCAGCTTTGAGGGTTCCAAGCTGGTCTGGTCCACATAGAGATGAATAAAACATTTTATAGTCTTAATGAGACCCTGTTTGAAAAACATCTAAAAATATTTTATAAAAAACTTTATTTTCCAAATTCAGAAATGGCTAAGGAAAATAAGTGTCTTACATTAAAAAAAAAAAAGATTTATTTATCATGTATGTGAGTACACTGTTACTCTCTTCACACACACCAGAAAAGAGCATCAGATGCAATTACAGATGGTTGTGAGCCACCATGTGGTTGCTGGGAATTGAACTCAGGACCTCTGGAAGAGCAGTCAGTGCACTTAACTGCTGAGCCATCTCTCCAGCCCATGTCTTACATTTTTAAAAGTATGGATTTAGCCAGGTATGATAGTACATACCTTTAATCCTAGCACTTTGGAGTCAGAGACAGATGGATGTATGTGAGTTCAAGGCCAGCCTGGTCTGTATAGTGAGCTCCAAGACAGGTTACATAGAGAAACCTTGTCTCAAAATAAGTAATTAAGATAAGATAAATGGGTGGATGGATGGATGGATAGATAAAATGACATACAAATTTAACTGCTTAGATGACAACTATATTCTCACTTCTGTAGTCAATCTACTAAAATATATAAAAAAAAAATCCAGATCTCAAAAAAATGTGTGTCTGGAATAGAGGAGACTATTAATATTTTTTCAGATAACTTTGACTATTCCACGATATACACTAAAAATCAAACAATGAGAGTTACTGAATTTTTGTTGAGCTGGAAAGTAACTTAGTCCTGAGCCCCTGCCTAGACAGGTAGAAAACCCTGGGTTAAATCAGCAGTACCACGGGGGAAGTGTGCTGCAGACTGGAGACAGGACACAGCGTCACAGCACTTGGTGAGTGTGAATGAAGCTGTGTTGGAGAACCAGCACTCCAAGGAGAAAATTCAGCCATGGTGCAGAAAGTGAAGCTGTGTAAATAAACCTCTCCTACCTTATCCATCAAAATCCACTGGGCTGTTACAGACTTTGAAAGAATTTCCTACCCATCCGATTCTATAACATCATATATTGATCATATCAAAAACTCTGGCATTTCACAGACTTTTCATTCAGATGCCTTTAATTATATAACACATTTGAGTCATATTTGCTATTAGTAATGATAGCATCAAAAACCTCCAAGGCCAGTGAGATGGCTTATCAGGTAAAGCTGCTTGCTGCCAAGTTTGACAACCTGAGTTTGATGCCCATTACACACACAACAGGAGAAAACCAACTTTTGTAAGTTGCCTTCTCATTTTCAGATGTACAGAGTGGCACACACACACAAAATAAATAAATACAATTTAAAAGAAAAAAAGCCTCTTTAAATCTTCATCTTGCAATGGCAGAAAAAAAGTTTTCCGAAATTCTCAGGCTCCATTGAAGACAGACCTACATTTCATCATCAACAACAAACACCAGCAGCTGTTTTCCTCAGTGGACAGGTGCCTCATCACTTTCAAGGAACTCCCTGTCAAATTTGGATGCTGCTCCATGAGGAGAAAGCAGCTCAGACTGGGCTCACCTCAGACACCTCACACTTGGACACATGGTTTGAAGTGGAAGTGCCCAGTCACACTTCTACTTGTCATTTGGAAGGCTAGAAAGAGGGAGTGCCAAGGCTGGGATTTGGTAAACCTTTCAGGAGGGTATTTTTAAGTGAAACCCACGTTTTGTTTCATTTAGGCAGTTTTGCACTTTAAAAAGTTACCACACGTTATAATGAGCTTGACTTTGATGCAAAGGCCCTGGGTCATCAAGTTGACCTTTGTTCCTCACTACCAATGCAAACATCAGTGAGAACAGTCCCCTTCCTGTTAGTATTATTATGACGACTAAGTGCAAGGGGCTCTGGAAGGTTCCATAATGGAGAGTATCACTCTGACAACAGCACAGTACAAGATGCTCTCTCATCATTTTTTAATAGTGTGTGTGTAGGTGACTGCAGAGACCATAAGAGAACAACATGTTCCCTGGAACTGGAGTTACAAGTAGTCCTGAGCCACCTGAAAAGAGTGCTGGAACTAAAGTCAGATCTTTTGGAAGAGCAGGAAGTACTCTTAAGCACTTCCACCTCTCCAATCCAAGATGCTGCATCTATTGGCAGACATCTCCTTGAAACAAAAAAAAATAGTAAACTTTCAGGATCCCACAGAACGATCCTTCAAGAACAGAATTTTAGGGCTTAGTGGTAGAGTGCTTGGCAGATCTAAGGCCCTAGGTTACTCCCTAGCATGACAGATGGATGGATGGATGGACGGACAGAACCAACTTCAGTACTTGGGGTAAATATCAAATGAGGCATTTCTGACACATAAATTTGTTCCCTCACTCTATGGAGTGTTACTGTGGAACTCAAAACAGATCACAGATATCACCTCATGTGGCCATTTTTATGGATTTCCAATGATCTCTGTGTTAGATGTGAAGGGTACTACTTAGGAGGACTTGGGAAAAAAATGGAAATTCCTCAAGTGAGTGATGGAAAGAAACTTATACTGTTCCGCTTGTTTTCCAAAATGGGTAACTCAAGTTTACTGCTGGCTGCTTGGATCCCTTTGCAAGCAAGCACACAACAGCTGTTTACCCACAACAGCCTTCAAGTTACAGCTGAGACAACTGAGGCACAGGGAAGAGGGAGATTAACACTGTTAACTGAGAACACACAGCCACCAAGAGGCAGGGCCAGACAGAAGCCGATTCTGTGCATCCAGACTTAAAGTCTACAGAGAAATAAGAGGGTTGCACTGTGAGCAAGCATCAGGACAAAGAGCAACACCAGTGCCACATCTGTTCCTTACAGAAACAAAACCGGTTTCTCGGAACGTACTTGCGTGACTTTATTTCCTCCAATTCTTTTGTGAGTTTCTCATTTTTCTCTTGGGCCTCATGTAGCCGTCGCTTTAGATCACCGATCTCTTCTTGGGCTTCAGACTTGATGTCATTCGCAATGACCACTGCAGTCTGGAGATCAGCCTGAAATTGCCGCCATTCTGCAGACTCTTCCTACATTAAAAAACTCAACTCTTACTTCCAAAACAAACTGATGAAGATTTACTTTAAAGCAGTAAAGTTTGTTTATGATTAGTTTCCCTAACAAGTCATACTCTTGAATGATGACCTTTTCAATCCCAAAAATTGCTGTTATCTATTTTTTAAAACAAAGCAACTCTTATCAGTGAATTTGTTCTTAATGAAGGAAGATTTGGCATCTGATTCCCAACTGAGGCATTAAGTATTCAGAGTGCTCAATAAATATTAATAAGGAAAAATGTTAGACTTATCTTCCTCATGCAAGTTCAAAGCAAGTGTTATGAAAATAAATATCATCAAAAATTTACAGCTTTACCTCTGGAACTCTCAAGAAGGTATATACATGGTATGTGAACCATACAGTAAAAACTATAAATACCCTGACATCAAAAACTAACAGGAAAAAAAATCTAAAGTAAAGGAAAAGGAAGAGGAAGCCAGAAGAAAAACTGAACGAAGTGCAGGCAGGCACAGTCATTCAAGAGACGTAAGGAACAGAGTGCTCTGCTGCTTCCCACAGACAAGGAGGATGCGGGCGTGGCTGGGCCCTAGACGCCCTCCCCAGGGGCTTCACTTCCCCAGAGCCACAGCTGGGCCTCGCCTGAGCCCTCTCATCCTCAAAGCAATTTTCTGGTACCATGAAAGCAGCTCCAACAACTGGGTCAGGACTCAGGGTCTATGATTAGCACTGTCCACCACGCATCTTAGCAGCATGGGTGCTGGCAGCCAACCCAACCCAGAGAACACAGAAATCTCACATACAAACAGCCTGGTCTGTGATTTTAAAATCAAAAGCTAATAAACTTTATTTTCAAAACACAACACATCTATCCATAAATAAGTACCAGTACATTCTCCTACCTTAAATACACTACCAGTCCCAATTTAAAATAATGGCACTTGCTTTCAGCCCAGTGTGGCTGATATCCTACCATATCTACGGATTAAAGTAACAGTACAAATTTCAGAAAACATGTTTTCTAGTGAGATAGCACATGAAGTTTCATCTTACCCGGAGTCTCCTGTGAAGTGTTCTTGATTTCTCTTTCCATGTCATGCTTTTGGTCTTGGAGTTTTTTAACTGTGTCTGAAAAGACCACAAAGATAAATATTTCTTCTTAAACCTAAAGTTCTTAATAATCTTAAATGTTCAAAAGAAATGACATAAAAAGAGGTGTTAAAATATGATCATCTAAATAGTTTTCCTGTGCAGAGACTTGTTTACTTTCATCACAAACTTAAAAGCATGAACGAATATTCAATCCAAGACTACAGTTTCTGCATCACTTCCTGAGTAAACTGAAGCAATTGTTAGAGACATACATATCATTGGCACAACGCCAATCAAAACAGCATTGACTGCTATTAAAATGTCAACTTTTAATCACAGAAGTTATCTCTCTAAATCATGCAAGCATAATTCCCTTTTCACATTGGAATAAATTCCAGAAATATGAAATCAGTAAAATTATTTTTAAAATTAATTGTAATATCCAGAGAGCTGCCAATTAATCTATGGAATAGTAGGACTAAATACAATAGGAAATCACATTCTCTGCTTGTAAGGAAGTTCTGCCCTAAAGCCACACAGAGAAACGCCTCAGGTAGCGTGCCACGCCTATCTGTCCTGCTGGACATCTGTCACTCTCATCATGTAATCATCTCATTGCTCTCCCAGCTCAGGAATCAACCACATCTCAGTTATGCACCAGGAAAGGCACTGATGTATGGAAAGAATACTTTACTAAGATTTTGCCTATTGATGCTACAGTTTCCTCTCCATTCTCAGACACAGTCTTTCTTTCCTCCTCCCACGTATACATAAAACAAAAATAAATCACTCTCAAATTCAGGGCCTCACATATGCTATGCATAGGTTTTCAAACACTGAACTATATCCTAAGTCATGCTACATATTTTTTAATCTTTTTGTTTGTTTTTGAGACAAGGTCTCATTATGCTCACTATGTAGCTCTGGCTGTCCTGGAAATCACTATGTAGATCAGCCTGGTCTTGAACTCACAGAGATCCACCTACCTGCCTGCCTCCCAGTGCTGGGAATAAAAGTGTGGACCACTACATTCAGCTTTTTTTTTTTTTAATCTCTCTCTCTCTCTCTCTCTCTCTCTCTCTCTGTGTGTGTGTGTGTGTGTGTGTGTGTGTGTGTGTGTGTGTGTGTGTGAAACAGAAAGAGAGGAGAGAAAGAGAGATTACTTGATTGTGCACTTAAGTGAGTACAGGTGAACAGGTCAGGGACACATCAAAGTTGGTTCTTCTCCACTCTGGGTTCCAGGACTAAACGCAGGCACGCATGGCATACACTTCTCTCATGAGCCCATGACATATTAAAAATGATACAAAGTAACTTCAGTTATAAGATATTAGTACAAACTATTATTAGAAGCACATAATATGTTCTAATGTTGGATAAAATGAGATAAACAAGATGGAGAGATGTCTAATTTTTAGCAGCCAACAGCTGACGTCCCCACTAGGAGACACAGCGCCAAAACAAAAGTTGAGCTAGAGAAGCAGAATGGCTTCTCATCAAAGGGTAACACTTTAGAGGCTGCCTTGTGAGAAGCCTCCTTTAACCTGGACTGACCACCCAGTCCAGTCTAGGCAAGAAACACAATGAGCGGACAAGTCTGGCCCTGTTCTCTGCTAACAGAAACAGGGTAAACTCTGAAGCCAGCAGGTTTGGCTCCTTGTCATTTCATGCATGGGTGGGTTCAGACATTCAGACACAAAGAGTAATGACAAAAACAGAGAACACTAGACATTCCACTTTTTCTTTATACCCAGTCTATTTATGTCTAAGAGTTGTTATTATTTTGTTTTGATACAACATGCATTTAGCCCTTGCTGACCTGGAACTTATTACATAGTCTACGTTGGCCTTGAAGTCACAATTCATCTGTCCAAGTTCAATTCTCAGTACCCACACAGCACCCAACAACTGTCTCTAACTTCAGCCCCAGGGTATCTGAGACACACACACACACCAAAATTAAGTTGTAAAAGCGGTTTTTCCTTTTTCTTCTGGTCATAAAGGACATGGGCAGACATAATTCATCAGACTGCCAATTGTGTTAAAACTCACTTTTAGCACCTGGCAGGTCCACGTGGCACATTTAACTGCACTGGCCATCTCTTACTGGTTTATAAAATTATAATTTCTTCAGCCCTCTTGTTCTTCTGGTCTCTTCTCCATCAGCCTCCACATTCCCATTCACAGACTGCACACAATCACTCCTCTTAACAAGAACATATGTTGCTGCTGATCTACACATGAATTAGTGCCTGTCATGACTCTTTTTACATAAAAGGAAAGCTGCCAGATGTGGACATAGTTAAACAGCATCAACTGGACTAGACAGGTCTTTAGGGGCTGTGATTTCAGCTTTATGATCATGTTTGTACTTTTCCTCTGAGACAAAAAGTTAAGAAATGACAACATGCTTTTCCTCCCTGAGTCTGGAGGAGTTTCTAATTTTTTTTTTTTTTTTTTAAAGACTACTGCTACCTAGCATAATCTATGGTCACACAAGAAGGAAGTGTCACCTCTACTCAGGAACCTTCAAATGAGGTTCCTTCCCCTCCAGTTTCCCTAGTGTGAGCAACACTGCCACCTACTGTCTTCAATTCAAATTCTATCACAAACAGGAAACTATTATCTCCTTGCTTTTAAATTACAGATTAAACCTCTATTTTTTTCTAACAGAACTATTTTTATTCTAGAAATCGGATAAACTGTGCTGCATTATTATTCCATCTACCTTTCTTCTGAATAGTTCTGGAAACTGCCCTTCCTGTTTAGTAATGGGCTTCTTAACTGTCTCTCTTCCGATGACCTGTCCCTGACAAACCACGCTGTGCTAGCTCTCAGATGCCCACCAATCATGCAGACAATTCTGGGCAGCTACCACGGCTCAGGCTCTGGGTCTGGTCCTTTTGAGGACTTATTAAACTCACCCAGATTCCTGAAGCCCAGGAGCTCTCTGGGTACTACCATCAGCTGCTTCCCGCAGTCCAGCATTTCCCAGAGAATGAATTAAGTATTATTTTTAGAGGAAAGGAAAAGTCAAGAGTAAATAATCCACTAAAAGCGATAGGCAATGTATACAGAACCTGGAAGAAGATACCAATGATTTTCAAATGAACTTTTTTTTATTTTTTTTTATTTTTAAATTTGCTCAAGTCTTTATTCTCCCCTTCTCAAAAAAAAAAAAGTGATAACACTTTTTCTTAATTCTAAAAGTAAGATACATTCACAATAAAACAATTAGAAAGTAGAAATTGTAACAAATAAGATTGCCTTTATTTGCATTTGACTTATATCCTTCTAGATTCATGAGTGTGTATAATTTGGTTTGGATTCTTGTTTGAACTTGGTCTTGCTGTGTTGCCCAGGCAAGCCTAAAATTCCTGCAGAGGCTCAAGATATCCTTCCTACCTCAGCGACCCACTACATGGGACTTCTAAGAGATACACTACCACATCTGCCTAGCTTTTTGTTTTAAGCACAATGAGATTAAGTTTGTACTGCTTCATAAGCCTGTAGCAAATCATGGACTTCATTATCAGTAAATCCAGATGTGCAGTACCATCTAGATGGACCCAGAGTATTCTATTAAAGGAACATATCAGAATTTGTTTTCAAATCTCTCTTACAGACTTAATAGTTCCAGCTTTTAGTTATAAATACAGCAAGTCTTTACACAACTGTTCAGCTACTATATGGAGGAAGGTTCCAAAGTAGAAATGGTGAAGGGTCCTTTGCAAATACCACCACGAGTAATTCAGTGCACACTACAAGTGTCTACCTCAAGAACACTGTTAGTTTCTTGGATTTTGTTTTTTGTTTTGTTTTTTGTTTGAAAGGCCATCTGTCACTTGTGGTTATCAGCACAATGAAGTCAGCGTTTTAAAGGTCACCGTACCTGCTGCCGTTGCCATGTCATGTTACATTTGGAGCTCTAAGTGGTTCTTAAGTGCAGACGTGCACTGCCACTGGCTTTGTTCATCTTCTAGCCAGTGTACTGACCTCTGCCCTGTCCACCCTCATGGCACATGGCAATGACCTGGGACTCACGCTGTGTACATAAGCTTCTCACTAGATGACACCTACTCAAAGTGTACAGTAGCAGTTCGTAAGAGCAGTGGAGGCTCTTGACGAGGATCCAGGTCAGTTCCAGAACCAACTTGGCAACTGGAACCATCCCCAGTCCCAGGGGATTCTGTACCCTCTTCGAACTCTCAGAGCACAATATACACCCCGGCTTACATTTACATACATGCATGCACCCCACCACAACACCACACACACACACCCAAACCAACATTATCAACATTTTTAGAAAGATGCAGCAATCCTTACTCGTCTTATGGACATTAAGCATTTTATTTTCTTTTTATTTCTTTCCATGCCAAGTATCTTTTTT
>NW_023045236.1:0-41466 GCF_011762505.2 Arvicanthis niloticus | reverse complement strand
TAGCCCATATGAAACTCAAAAGCCATTATTGGGTCAGTGCCGCAAAGAACTTCTATTTAACTTCTCTTAAGACAACAACAACCCTCCATAGCTGTAAGAAGACACTTAAATGCATAAACATCTCAGTTTTTAAATCTTCAAAAAGGCTCAGCTTTTTCAAACTCTGGGATTTCCCAAGACAATAGGCCAAAGAGTATTTCCATTGGGACAAGGCATTTCTTTTCTGTCATGAGCAACTCATCTTCACATACAAAAAAATTCCCCAGGTCAGACAAATATGTGCCTTACTAAAATCCCACAGAATAAGATTGCCAAAAGAGTAAACTTCCTTGTTTTGGGACAATTTTTCAGATAGCATCATGCATGACTAATAGTAATATTTAGAATCCTGACTCATAGACCTAAATAGGTTTTCTCACCCAAGGCAAAGACCTAAGATGGCGAGCACCTTCCTATGAATTTTTGCCAATTTTAGAGGCAAACTCGGGAATGCATAGGATCCTCTAAAATAGAACAGGCAGAGGACACAAAGGCCTCTGTGCCTCCTCAGTTGGTTGAACACAAGATCAAAGTCTCATAAATCACCCTATTTCAAACACATAGCACTTACCCAATTAATATATAAATTAAAATCCATCTACCCATTTCTACCACCTTTATAACCCTGAGAGGAAGCAGTAATGGGTCTGTGGCCCCACCCACCTCTTTTTTTTTCTCCAAAGGAGGGGGCTTCATTTAAAACATGTGAGCATTCACTGGCCCTTTCCCCTACTCCAGGCCCTGTGAGAGAAAAAAGTTTTTTAAGTGGACAAAAAGGAGGAAGTGTGAGAGAAAAGAGTTTTTTAATTGACAAAAAAGGGGAAATGTTGTGGATAGCCCTAGCCTCATTGTCATGGTAATTCCACTCCTGGGAGGGGCTGCAAAGGAGGATGGAATCTTGTGAACCTTCTGTCCAATTGAATTTGTTAAATAAAGGCTAGAGCAGTGATTGGGCAGTAGAAGAGGAGTGGGAGGAAGCCAGAGGTAGAGGAAGAGTCAGAGGCTGTTGGAGCAGTGTGGAGTTGGGAAAGGACAGAAGATGAAGAAGATCATGACATGAGAAAACTGCAGGTTGTAAGGGATCTCATAGCTGGCGAATAAAGTAGTTCAATGGTAAATCTGCCCAATCTAGGATTGCAGCATACATTTGTATTAATTAATTGAGTGTGTCTTCCTTGACTGGACTTCAAAGGGTCAGAGATTTACCGTAACAAATTGGCACCCAACGTATTTATAGTACTCAACATAATTGAGATAAAAGTGTATTGAAGCTGAATGGGTCATGAGGCCTTTTACAAAAATAAAAAATTACAAAGAACAAAGGCTTCCCAACCGCCAGAAGGAGAACTATGGCCAAGGTCAGGCAGTGAGCAGCACTCAGCCTACAGCTGGGCTTGCTCACTGCCCTGTGTAAACTGAAAGAAGGATCTGCTGAGAATTCGAATGTGAAACAAAAGTGATTGCAGCAAGACCAGTAGGTCATAGTAAGAAAAACAAATAAGTGAATAGAAATAGATGAATAGATGAAAAAGGCTTTAAAGATGCAAGGAGTAAATTGCAGGCTGCTCTGAGTCAAGAGAGCCAAACAGATAAATAGATAAAGGATATAGTAAAAAAACTGTAAGGAGGGACTGGTGATTTTAGAACACAACTGCCCTGCGAGGTAGTTTTCAGGTAGAAACAGTGAATTGAGGGCTCCAGACCAGGTAATTCTTTAATATAAAAAGAAACATATTTTGATACTTAAAGATGACAAAAACAATGAATAGCTTTTGGGCTTTATATGATATTTCAAATGGTTTGACAGGAATCAACTTAGGGAACACCTTATTAGTTGTCAGTATTATATAATTTATTTTTTTGATGTACTATGTCTTCTCAAAAGACAGAGCCTTAGATAGAAAATTCCTTAGCTTGGAAAAGAGATTACAAGTAACACTAGAACTTTTGGTACAGGATAGAGATGGAGATTTGGAAACAGAGTCTAGAAGATAATTTACTAAAGTTAGCAAATCAAAATAAGGCAGACGCTGTAATATTACAATTACAACATAAAGAGAAATTAAGATTATGGAAGCAGGGCTTAGAACAGAAGTTACAAGAAATTATAGAGCAGCATGAACTTCAGAAAGAGAAGCTTTTGACTTGGCGACAAGGCTTACAAGAAACAGTAGAATTGAAGACACAAGAAATTATAGATCAGAATAAGAGACAGAAAGATGAAAATGAAAGTGGGAGACAGGAGCTTGAAAAGATGATTGAACAGAGGATGCAGCAGCTCACAGATCAGATTGAGCAACAGAGAGAAAATAATGAGGAATGGAAGCAAGAATTGAAGAATAACCTTTTGAAATTAATCAATCAAATAAAATGGACAGCAAACTATCAGAGTTACAATATAAGGAAAAATTCAAAATGTTGAGGCAGAATCTTGAACAGACACTACAGGAACTCAAGGAACAGGAAGAGCGACAAAAAAAAAAAAAAAAAAAAAAAAAAAAAAAAAAAAAAAAAAAAAAAAAAAAAAAAAAAAAAAAAAAAAAACTATGAATTATGGACAACAAACCTTAAGGGAGGAATTTAAAATTTTCAGTTGAGGAAAATACTGAGGTAAAGACAGAAAAAACTAGAGAAAATCAACCAAGGGTTATTAGAAAACACACTTTGGTCTATCTGGTTACTGTACAACAAAGACCTCCAAAAGTTGTTTACCAACAGGGTTATGAGGAATTTGAATGGCAACCTGTGGATTGTGTTAGATCTGAGAAAATTTAAGGAAAGTGTCACTAATTTTTGGTATGCACTCGCCATTTGTAAAACAAATTCTGACTTCTTGGGCTATTAAAAATAGAATAATCCCCAAGACTGGAAAGATATGGCAAGAGCAATATTAGAACCTGCTGCAAATTTACAATGGGGTTGGCATGGTGGAGAGATGAGGTGAGGGAGATAGCACAACAGAATAGAGCTAGGGGAAGAGAGATTTCCATAGACAAATTGCTTGGTGAAGGTCGCTTTGCTGAAATAGAGGTGCAGGCTGTATATGATGAAGAAACTCTGGCATTGTGTAGATTATCAGCCTTAAAGGCCTGGGACAAAGTTGCAGAATCCAGGAAGAGACTTGAACCATTTACTCAAGTCATACAAGGTCCAAAGAAACTTTCCCTGACTTTTTACAAAGACTAGCCTCAGCTGTCGAAAGGAATGTATCAAATTCAGTAGCAAGAAAGGCAATAATTGAGTCTTTAGCCTTTGAAAATGCAACTGCTGAATGCAAGGAAGTAATCAGACCACTGAGGGCAGGGTCAGCATCGATAGATGAGTGGATTAGATACACAGCTGATGTTGGATCTTGCTCAGAGCTGATATGATGGTATAGGAAAAGCTACCACTAGACACCTAGAGATGAACCCAAGATTTCAAATGTTTTAATTGTGGTGAATGGGGCCATCTCAGAAATGACTGCAGAACAAATAAAGGTAATACAAAATGGTGGGCCTAGGCCTTCTGGAATATGTCAAAGATGTGGCAAAGGCCGACATCTGATTAGGAATGTAGAGCAACAACAGACAAATGGGGCAATACCCTGCCAAAAAAACTTCCAGGGGGAGCCTCTCGCAGGGCCAATGACAGACAGGGAGAGTTCTCTTCCTCAGGACAATTAAATGTCACTACTTCAAAAACAGATGTTCTAAGACAAGATATGACTGAGGAAAAGGGCACACAAACTGGAGAGATACACGACCTCAAGGACATGCTGGACATGAAGGAGCGGAAGGTCAATGTTCTCCAGAAGAAGATAGAAAATCTTCAGGAACAACTAAGAGAAAAAGAGAAGCAGATGAGCAACTTGAAAGAGCAAGTCAAGTCTCTGCAAGTGGATAAAACTAACATGGACACAGCTCTGAAAATGCTGAAGGAGGCTCTTGTAGACAAAGAGCGGACAATTGAATGTTTAAAGGAGCAGCAGGACAGAGATGAGCGAGAGAAGCAAGAGGAGATTGATACCTACAAAAAAGATCTTAAAGACTTGAAAGAAAAAGTCAGTCTATTGCAAGGAGACCTCTCAGAGAAGGAGACTTCTCTCTTGAATCTAAAAGAGCATGCTTCTTTCCTTGGTTTCCTCAGGACTAAAAAGGACTCATGCCTCAAGACCTTAGAAATTACTCTTGAGCAGAAGAAGGAAGAGTGCCTAAAAATGGAGAGATCTAATCAAACTCTAAAGGAGATGCTTAATATGCAAAAGGAATCAATAAGAACCCCAAAGATAGATTATATATTGCATTATTAACCTTAAATTTTTTGAATGCTAATGAACTAAGCACCACAGCTGCTGAGAGACATTGGATGGTGGAAAAAAACTCTGAACTAAATCAACCTGTTATATTAAGGATATTTTGACGTCAGAATGGAAAGTGGGAAATGTGTTGCACTGGGGGAGAAGGTTATGTTTATGTTTCCACAAGAATAGAAAAGCTGTGGGTTCCTTCCAAGTTGATAAAGATCAGAAATGACAAAGGGAGACCCCCCTGAAGACCTTGTCGACACAGAAGAAAAGTGAGACTAACACAACCAACCAAATGGGTGATGTATATATGGTGTTGTTTATGTCTCTTATATGGACTTAACTGGCTGGGACTAAAATGTCTATACAAAGCCAAGAAAATTTAATTGGGTACTAATTTCTCATACTTAAGGCATGCCATCCTTTATGAGGGCATGTATACAAAGTTATATTATAGTTTGATTAAGTGATCAAACTAACATGAAGAAGAGCAGTTGCTTTTCTTTATTGATCTTCATTGACAAAGCTGTATGCCCTACATGCTCCACGTGAATGTCTTTATAAAACTACCTGCTGCTTTTAAGTTTATATGTTACAGGATGAAAGAAGAGAAACACAGCCCTAGCATAATTTATACTCGGGGATGCTGAGTCTCTGGGACTTCCTATTCCAGCTTCGTGCTTGATTCTACTGCAAACTGCATTGAAGCTGCTTCTTTTAAGGACTTGCTTCCAGAACTTTTCCAGAACAGCTTAGCTTGCCTGTCCAGCCTTTCTGACTGTCACAGTCATGGTGTCAGCTAAGCTATGAATTTTCTCAGCACATAGTGACTTCAAGGCAAATGATGCCAGCTAGCTCTCCTTTGACTAAGCCAATTTTCCTATCTCCCTTTGGGCCCCCAGATGGGAATTCTTTTCCCCAATTCAGCTGGGAAGCAGACAAAAGGAGATTATCATCCCAATTCCTTATGTTGAGGTGGATGGTTCTGGTTACTTTAGAAATCTTTATGATTGTCACAAGGTTGAAAATCTGAGAGAAAAGAGTCTTTTAATTGGACAAAAGGGGGGAAATGTTGTGGATAGCCCTAGCCTCTTGTCATGGTAATTCCACTCCTGGGAGGGGCTGGCGAAGGAGGAGTGAATCTTGTGAAACCTTATGTCCAATCAAATTTGTTAAATAAAGGCTAGAGCCAGTGATTGGGCAGTAGAAGAGGAGTGGGAGGAGCCGGAGGTAGGGGAAGAGTCAGAAGAGCTGTTGGAGTAGTTGGAGTTGGGGAAAGGACAGATGATGAAGAAGATCATGACTGAGGAAACTGCAGGTTGTAAGGGATCTCATAGCTGGGAATAGAGTAGTTCAATGGTAAATCAGCTCAATCTAGGCTTGCAGCATACATTTGTAATTAATTGAGTTGTGTCTTCCTTGACTGGACTTCAATGGGTCAGAGATTTACTGCAACATATTATTTGTGGTAAATTTGCTCTCCTGCCCCTCCCTGAGCCAACAGAGCTACAACCATACCAAAAAATTGGACAAAAACCAGTATAAGATCATAGCTCACTCTAACAGGCCATAGCTTTGCAATTTTTGTCATTTTGTTGCAAAAGCAAACTCTGCCTCCTACTCTACTCAGGACTAGAATATTATGGAGCCATAATCTCGAAACACCTTAGCACTCATAGTTAATATATTTTTTATTTTTGTTTTTTATTAATCATTTCTTACATTTACATCTCAAATGATATCTTACTCTGTTGGGCCTTGGACAAGATAACTCCATTTAACCTGTTACCTTCAGTCACGTAGGACAGGTAGAGGGTGTGACTAACAAGTCTCCACCTCCAGAGATTTAAATATTAATGAATTATCAAAAGGCCAGGGGCGTAGCTAATTAAGTTATTCCCTCCCCTTTCTCCCTTCCCTATAAGATTGGTCTCCCCTGGCTTTTGGCGGGGGAAGCGCATATCACTTGCGTTCATTCACCATGCCATGAACATTAAAAGCTTTGGAAAATCGGACTCCACGTGTCCATGGTCTCTCTGCCTGATTCCCAGCTTTTGGAACCCTGGAACCTTGCCAGTGCAGCCGCCAGCCCACCCACCGACAGCTGCGTGAATGTGGGAACCTCCACTGGCGGCGCGGGAAGCCCCCCAGGACCCTGAAGCCGGACCACCCTGGGACTCTGCCGCCGGACTCCCTCCCCCTGCCTGTGAGATTTCTTCCCCACATTACTCCCTGGTTATGCCTCCACAAACCCCCAATGCCAAATCTGTCCCCTCCTCCCTCCTTTTGCATCTATGAGTATACTTCCCCACTTGCCAAATTTATCTCACCACACTGCTACAGGATTTCCCTATGATGGGACATCAAACCTCCACAGGACAAAGGGCCTCCCCTCCCATTGATTTCAGAGAAGACTGTCCTTTGCTACAATTGTATCTGAAGTCATGGATCTCTCCCTGTACACGGCTTGCTTGGTAGTCTAGTCCCTAGGACCACTAGATGGTACAGCCAGATGATGTTGTTTTTTCTATGGGATTGCAATACTCCTCCCTTCTCTAGTCCTATTACCAGCTGGCTCACCAGGGTCCCTGAGCTAAGTCTGATGGTTGGCTATAAGCATTCACATCTGCATTTGCTCAGATGCTAGCCTAACCTTCCAAAGAACACCAAACCAGGTTCCTGTCAGCAAGAACCTCTTGGCAACAGCAAGAATGTAGGGGTTTGGTGTCTGCAGACAGGATGGATCCCCAGGTAGTGAAGTTCTAGGATGGCCCTTCCTTTATTTTCTGCTTATGTTTTTGTCCCTGTTCTTCCTTTGGACAGAAACATTTCTGGGTAAAAGTTTGAGATGGGTTGTTGGCTTCATTCCTTAACCAGGGGGTCATGCCTTTTACTGGAGGTGGTCTCTACAGGCTCTGTCTTCTCTTCACTGTGAATTTTAGCTAATGTCATCTCTGTGGGTCTTGGAAACTATCTCTTGTCCTTGACATTTTGAATGCTCCAGTGGGTTACCCCATTTTCTCATCCCCCACTGCTACATGTTTTTTACTCAATATTCTGACCCTCTCTACCTCTCTGTCCTCTCCAGTAACTGATACTGGTAAATACTAACCCCTATGAAAACAAAACCACTCCATTGGTACCCATTCCAATCCTCCAACTTAAAAGGAATCAGGCAGGCAGTGAAGGAGGATGGTATCCATACAGCCTGGAAAAAATGTCTCCTACAGAGCCATATTGCCAAACTACACATGCCCCAGTGTTGCAGAGAAATTTACTGTTCCTCCCTGCCTGTTCTGAATGTTTTACAATGGGAGGCCCTATTTCAAGGTAAATGCCTTCAGTGAGTCAAACAATATCAGAAACAAGGGGATTGATGTAATGAACTCTTTGGCAAGTAAGACTTTGTCACTGGAGATTCTTTGCCACACAAGCATGGGAGAGCCCCACCTTACCCACAGCATTAAAAGATTCTGCTTCCTCTATAGTAGTTCTCTGTCAAAACTTGGGAGAATTCCTATCTGTTTTTATTCTCAGAACCAGAGCTAGCCTAGAATGAGAAATTCACAACCCCATAGCCAGAGAGTTCTTAAAAATATCATCTGGGAAGTCAGGACTTCTGAGTTCAGATGAGCTTGCCAGGGTCTCTAGGAAGAACATCATGACAGGAGTGTAGGACCATGAAAGGACAGCATGGTTTTTGGTCCCTGCAAGTGACTTCAGGCATTTTGCCAAGCTCCCAGACACTAGGATCCTGACAGAGGCTGCAGACCTACATAAATCTGTGCCTTTCAGTCATGCAGGAGCCCCTCCACAAGTAGAGGGAATAACTACAGGCCACAGAAACTCAAAACTAATATCTATTGAGGTACCTAAAGACCAGAGGGTCATAGCCATTAAACATTTGTTCCCAGACCCTCCTCCCTGCAAGAGGTATTTAATCTCAGGCCCACCCTGAGAAACCAGGGTATAGTTTCATCCATTTTTGGCCATGACAAGAAATATTTTAAGACCATAGCCTATTTCTCTTTTGGTGGGAACCACTGTGGGGAAACGAGGAGGTTTTCAACTACTGAGCCACTGTGTAATCTCCCAGAAATGACCTCTATATATTCTCAGCCATGAAGTCCCATCAACTCAAGCAAGCAAGCCAAGCCACCTGTGACAAGCCACATGTGAGTCACCATGGCCAAGACTTTCATCCTTGTGGTTCATAGATGTAGCTCATCTCTCCCCTTAAGAGCTCTGGCTCCCCTGGAGACCTCAGACTGTGTTCCACCACCTTGAATGAAGTCCTATGGCTTCACAAAGCCCAATGTCTGCTAGGCACCAGTGTGGAGTGAACACAGTCAACTTCCTGCACCTCTGCCTCTCTGAGTCAAGGCCCTAGCAAGCTTAAGAGGGCAGATATTGGACCCCCCTCAATATGCACACATGCATACTACCACCTGACACAGGTGAATTGAGGAAACCCAGGACATAGGAACAATGTCACACCAGGTTATACCTATGGCTCAGGCATTAGTGGCAACAATAAAAACAGAAGGAATCTGCTTTAAATGTGGAGAAACAGGACATTGGAGAAACGAATGCACACAAAACCCCCTTCCCATAAAAGGTCCTAATGCTCCTAAGACAATATGCCCCCAATGTTGCAAAGGTCTATACAGGATCAAAGATTGTATCTCTCTATATGACAAGGATGGTAAACCACTGTAGCCTTTAAACCTAAGAGAGGGCAACCAACAGCTCCAACAGTAAGAGGGACAACTACTCCCATAGAAGACTTATGGGTGTCTAATATTTCAAAAAAACTCTCATACAAAATTAACCATTAAAATAGATAATAAGCCATTTAAGTGCCTTATTGATACTGGCAGAGACAAGACAATTTTGGAAAAAAATAAAAAGAGAGATCCCACATGACTAGCAAATGGATTCCTGGGTCCCAGCTTCTCTGCATAAGGGATTCCTCTCAAGCATTTATCACCAAAGAAGCCTATAGTTGGGGGAGCCTTGATGGAGCTACTGGCCTCATAGACCTCCTAGCAGTTCACATAGCCACCAATCTTCTTTAAAGAGATCTTACAAGCCCTAGAGGTAGTGCTTATCATACAACCAGAAAGAGATTACATCAAATTAGATGACAATATCTATAAAGAAATACCTAGAAGACCCTAAAATGTTCCTCTAATTCACCCCCAATCTAAGAGTCAACTGTTAAAGTTGATGTTCCCTGCCTTGATTAGGTCTACTATGAAGCCATTTGGCTTCCACAGTGGTCTCTAAGTAAAGAAAACCTTAAAGCCCTCACACAACTGGTAGAATAGAAATTGGAAAGCTTCTGTAAGGCAAAGGACATAGTCAATTCAACAAATCAGCAACCCACAGATTGAGAAAACATCTTCACTAACCCCACATTTGATAGAAGACTAATATCCAAAATATATAAAAAAAACTCAAGAAGTTAACCACCAAGAAACTAAACAATCCAATCAAAAAGAATAGGGTATAGAACTAAACATAGAATGCACAGAAGAAGCATCTCAAAAGTATGAGAAGCACTTGAAAAATCTTCTAAGTCCTTAGTGATCACTGAAATACAAATCAAAAGGTTCCTGAGATTCTACCTTACACCAATCAGAATGGCTAAGATCAAAAACTCAGGTGACAGATCATGTTGGCAAGGATGTGCAGAAATAGAAACACTCCTCCATTGCTGGTGGGATTGCAACCTTTCACAACCACTCTGGAAATCAATCTGGAAGTTCCTCAGAAAGTTGGAAATAGATATACCTGAAGACCAAGCAATATCACTCTTGGAAATATACCCAAATGATGCCCTACCATGTCCTAAGGGCATCTGTTCCATTATGTTCATAGCGTCCTCATTTGTGATAGCCATATGTCCCACACAGAAGAATGGATACGGAAAATGTGGAAAATTTACACAATGGAATACTATTTAGCTATTAAAAACAAGGGCATCATGAATTTTGCAGCCAAGTGAATGGAACTAGAAAATCTCATTCTGAGATAGGTAACTTATCCCAAAAGGAAATGCATGGTATGTACTCACTAATAAGTGGATATTGGCCACAAAAGCACACAGTACTCAAGATACAATCCACAGAACTCAAGGTTAACAAGCCAAAGGTTCCAAATGAAAAAAACCTCAATTCCACCTGGGAGAGAGAAGAACATAATCGCAGGGAGATGGAGTGAGAGGGATGGACCTTGGTGGGAGAGGAGTGAGGATGGAGGGATGTGAGGAACAGGATCAGGTATTGGGGGAGACAGGACTGAAGTCCTAAGACCCAGCAGAAAGAATAGAAATGGGCTAACTCAGGAGGTAGGAGGTTTAGGGGACCCTCTAGAATCTACCAGAGACCTGGGAGGTAAGAGACTATCAGAACTCAAGGGGAGGCTTCAAGGATGACACTAATACTGATTCTATGGTGTGCTCACAAACAGGAGCATAGCATGACTGCCCTCTGAAAGGCCCAACAAGCAGCTGAAAGAGTCAGATGTAAATATTTATACTTAATCAATGAACAGAAGCTAGTGACCCCTGTGGTTGAATTAGGGAAATGCTGTAAGAAGCTGATACCATAGAAAGGCCAGCAGTCACCATTAACAGTCACCCTGGTGATTGTCAGACACTGAGAAACCAACTAGGCAGAATACACCAGCTGATATGAGGCTACCAACACATATACAGCAGAGGATGCCAGGTCTTGACTCAGTGAGAGAAGATGCACTTAACCCTCAATTGACATGAGGACTGAGGGAGTGGGAAGGTCTGGTGGGGTTGGGGATCTCCTCTTGAAGACAAGGTAGAGTAGGACTGGGATGTGAATCAGTCAGAAGATGGAGTGGGAGAGAGATACAAAATAGAAAATAAAAAGAGATTAAACAATAAAAAACAGAAAAAAGAGAAATATGCTAATAATATGAGCCACCCAATAAAACATATCTGACCTTCCCACAATCCATGGGACACACCTGTATTCGCTATACAAAGATCTCATGGGAGTGGAGACTAAGATAATATTTGATGGAAATTAACAAAACCATAGGACTTTTAACTCCTGGGACTCTCTCCAATGGGGGCTGCTCCACATCAAAGCCATCCTTGCCAATGTCCCCCTACTTGCAATAGACCTAAAAAACTGCATTTTCCATCTCTCTCCATACAGAGACTGCAAATGCTTTGCATTCTCAGTTCACTGATTAATAACCCTAGTCAAGCCTCACAGTATGAAAGTACTGTTCAGTCAGAAGTCTGTGGCCACTGCATCAAATTATTATTTAGGGATATGACTCAATCTTTATCATTATATGGATGACATCTTAATATGGGGAGATTCTTTCACTGCACCTCCCAAACTAAAGATCAGCTAATACCTTTTCTATCTTACGGAGGATGCAAAAGAGTCTCTCATAAAATACAATGGACTTTTGTCCTACTAAGCTTCAGTCCTGCATTGAGGTGGAAACAGAATGATTGCAGGAGGTAGAGTAAGGAGGGTCCTGGGAGGAAGAGAGGAGGAGGAGGAAAAGAGAGAGGTATTATCAGGTACTGGAGGGGACAGAGGACTGGAGAGAGTTATACAGGATCAGGAAATTGAATAAAAATATGTAGCATGGGGAATGAGAAACTGGTGTAGCCACTGGAGCTTCCCAAATGACAAGAAAATAAGTAGTTTCCAGGACCTCACAAGGATGTCTTTAGCCAAAACCTGTAGAGATGTGGGAGATAAAACCTGGAAAGACTACCTCCAGTAGACAGGCATGGCCCTTGGTTGAGGGATGGGTTCAACCACACATCTCAAACTTTTTAACCCATAGATGTTCCTGTCCAAAGGAAGAACAGGAACAAAAAATGGTTCAGAGAATGAATGAAGGTCAATCCGAAGACTTCCCCACCTAGGGATCTATCCTGTCTGCAGACACAAAAGCACTGCACTGTTGCTATTGCCAAGAGACACTTGCTGACAGGAAGCTGGTGTAGCTGGCTGATCCTCACATGGTTAGGCCAATATCTGAGCAACACAGATGTGAGTGCTTTGAGCCAACCATCAGACTTAGCTCAGGGATCCAGTTGGGGGAACTGGCAAAAGGACTGGAGGAGGTATTGAAACCCCATCAGAAGAACATGACTTGGACAGACCACACAGTGCTCCCAGGTTCTACACTCCAAGCCAACTAGTGTACTGGGAGGGATCCATGGCTCCAGATACATATGTAGCAGAAGACTCTCTTGTCTAATATCAATGGGAAGGGAGACCCTTGGTCCTGTGGAGGTTGGATGTCCAGCATAGAGGGACGCTTGAGTGGTGGGATGGGAGAAGGTGGATGTGTGGGGTTGCTCCGTCATAGAGGCAAATGAACAGGGGGAGAAGGCATATGAAGGATGAAAGGTATGTGGAGAGGTAACTAGGAAGTGGGATATCATTTGAGATGTAAATGAAAGGGATGTTGAATAAATAAAATATTTTTAAAATTAAAATAATAAAATGGATTCTGACCATTTTGTTTTAGGAACAGAAATCTCCCTCAACCAAGATGTCCCCTCAAAAACACTCTTTTGACCTTCTGAAATTAAATCCATAACTATTTGGGTACCACCAATGGCTCCACCCCAGCAGGGTTGGCAGATGCTGCATTCTAAATGAGGTGGGTGCATTCACTTATATAATTTAATGTGGCAGGCACAGAGCCCTACAAACTTTAGGAAAGTACCTGACATTCTCACTGCCCTTTTCTTCTCTTATGTTCAAATGCTAATCAAAAAGCACTTCCATTTTGCTATCAGCTTAATAAGATTCCCAGTAAATATAGACAACATCCTGATGAAAACGGGGTCCCTTTCCTTCCTCTGTTGCAATGACTGCCTTTCAAAATATTTTTAAAAGCCCATAATTGAAGTCCCCTCAAAATTTACTGATAGGGTAAATAGGGGAGCTGTAGCAGTAATATACTACTCCCCTCAGGATGAATTCCTCATTCTCTGATTCAGAGAGCTGCCCCATCACTTGCCCCAATATGAAGAATTCTATGCTATCTATCTAGCCCTAAAGGAAGTCAAGGTGCCCCTTAACCTTTTTTTCAGACAGGGTACATGCTGTCAATTTGCTCTGCTGGCTGTCAATATTTTTGTCAAACTATATGCAAACCAGATTCTTCCAGAATTTTTCAGGGAAGAGTCTACCCATCTACATCCAGCATTTCAGATCTCATAGTCCCCTGACATGCCCAAAATGTCCTCACTAAAAAAAAATTACCTTAACAGAAATATGTATAACCTCCAGTAAGCAAGCACACCACTTACATTCACATACAAACACAAATATAAAGGGGCTTTATGCTTGCTTCCCTGACGTTTCCTTGTTCAACTCTAAAGGATAATAAAAACATGCTCCTCTTGTGGATCCCTTATTACTACTCCAGCTTTATAAACAATGGGCAAAAATCCTTGAGGTCTCAAGTCCAATGGCTTATGGCAAATCAATTCATGCATCCCAATTCAGTAGATGGAAATATGTATTTTTTAACCATAGATACATACTCACACTTTATGTGGGACACAGACCAAAAGAATGAAGTCTCATAAACGTTATTTCATCATGTTCTCCAAGTTCACCATCAATGGCATTACTCAAATGATAAAATTGATAATAACTTTGCCTTTACTATCTCTCAATTCAACACCTTCTGCACACAATAGAAAATTACCCAACAGACCCTCAGGGGAAAGAAATAGTAGAAAGAATATATCAAACCCTAAAAGCACAACTTCTAGAAAAAAAGACAACCTCCTAACCACTAATGTATAATTGATGATAACTCTGACTATGCTAAACTATCCTCTACAAAAACTGCAAACACCACCTATCTCCCTTCATTGGCATACACCAAAGTTGATGCTTGCTGTCCTAGTAAGATAGTAAGATCCTTTGGATAAGATTTGGAAGAGACCAGATCCTCTCCTTACAACCCAGAGGTGTTTTGTTTGTGTTTTCCCACAAGACCAGCCCAAGGGTACCTGGATCCCATGAGAAATTTCTAACACCATCTCACGTACCAATAAGATGGCCTGTCTCTTGCTGTCAGATCAAGGACAGAGGAGGAGGAAGAGGAGGCGATAGGGGCCACTTAGTTGAGAGTCATGCACAGTGTAAGCAACCAAGGTTTACGGCCATATTCTGATTTATGGTCTCCTGATTGATCTCTGCTTGAGTGTCTGTTAGCTGAACACACTGTATTGCACAATCCTCCAGCTCTTAGAGTAGTCGGACTCTTTCCTGTGTGAGGAGGAAGTTTTATTCTTTCAAGTAGCAAGATTTTTATAGCCTAAATAATAATCCTAGCTTATTGATAATGGTTTTCCTGATAATGCTGTCTTGAACTGAAATCAGTCTGAACACTGAAATCTTTTTTTCTTTTTTTTCCTTTTTTTAAAAATGTAATTTAACAGTTGTTTTTCTTTTCTTTTTAGATTTATTTATTTATTTTATTTATGAGTACACTGTAGCTGTCTTCAGACACACCAGAAGAGGGCATCCAAATCTCATTACAGATGGTTGTGAGCCACCATGTGGTTGCTGGGATTTGAACTCGGGACCTCTGGAAGAGCAGTCAGTACTCTTAACCGCTGAGCCATCTCTCCAGCCCCTGAACACTGAAATCTTTTTTCTTCATTTTCACTGTATAAGTTTTTAGTACTATATTCTTCCTGTTTTCACTTAAATGGTATTTTATTTGGACAAATGCTTACTTTAAATTTTGTACCTTTCATCCAATATATTTGACAAAGGATTTCTACCTGATGATTTGTGGCATTTTCAGAAACCTTAAATGCATTAAAATCAAAAATGAAAATGCATGTTTCTTCTTCGATTTTCTTTTTTTTTTTTTATTTCTATTGACACCTGTTTTAATTTAGGCTGCTATAGTGCATGTGTTTCATAATTTATTCAATTAATTCTCCTTTATCAATTTTACTGATCCACTTGATGTTTTTGAATGTTATTATGCTATTTATTTTTTCTTTTTCAGTGGGAAGTCAACCATAAATCCATCCTGTATGTCTATCCCTATGGCCATTAGAAAGTGAGAACCAAACTTAGGAACTCAGATTAAGATTAGGACTGGTTACTGCCTGTGATGCACCATAAGCAAACTGTGGGAAGAAAATTTAAGGAACAATGTGTTGGGAGTGAGGCTGTTCTTTTTGGAACCCAGGGCATGTACATATTGAGAATATATACAAGTGCAATTATGACCTGTATACTGAAATTCAGCTTAGCAGTCACTCCATATTTCTAATGAATAAATAGGAAATATGCAGGGAAAGAAGTAAAATACATAATAACAAAATATTTCATAGACTCCTGGGTACACATGTGTTGTGACAACATTTTTCAGTTTCTTATTTAAACACTGGAATGCAGGCATGTCACGTGACTTCAATACAGAAAGGGAGTTCCTGACATCAGGAAGCAGCAATACTCAGACCTAGATCTGACTCAGGGATCTGCATGTTCATCAGAGAATAGGCATATGGAACTAAATCTTAAAGCAATGACCATTTATAAACCAATGTCAGTCCCTCTGTAACACAGAAAATGAAAAATTGAGTTGAAGTAAACATCAAAATTTTTTTGTGAAAGGATAAAAGAAACTAGATGATAATTAATAAGTTTTTCGCAAGGAAAATGATGAAATCTGATGCCAGATTTACAAACATTAACATTGCAACCTGAGTTGTCTAACACATTTACAAATGATCTGGGGCTTGTCACCTCTTGGCTTCCACTATATATCATGTCATATAGCAGGAAGACATGCAAATACAGCTTCTTTCTACTCATGAAAAGCAGACCAACCTAACCGTACACTTCAGGCAGAGGAGCTCAGGTCTGGATCTCAAGACGTCATATTCACTTCTCAACATGGAGTTAGAACTGAGCTTAATTTTCATTTTTGCTCTTTTAAAAGGTAATTTTTAAACAGCAATAGCTGCTGAATATGAGTTGGCATGCATATGAGGAACAACAGGTGTGTGTAGCAACTTATTGACCAGCATTTTCTGTACTTACAGATGTCCAGTGTGAAGCGCAGCTGGTGGAGACTGGAGGAGGCTTGGTGAAACCTGGAAGTTCTCTCAGACTCTCTTGTGTAGCCTCAGGATTCACTTTAAGTGACTACTGGATGGACTGGGTTCGACAGACACCAGGGAAGTCTCTGGAGTGGATTGGAGATATTAAATATGATGGCAGTACCACAAACTATGCACCATCCATAAAGGATCGATTCACTATCTCCAGAGACAATTCCAAGAGCACCCTGTACCTGCAGATGAGCAATGTGAGATCTGAGGACATGGCCACTTATTACTGTACAAGAGACACAATGAATCAACTTCAGTGTGAAACTAGACATAAACCTCACTGTCAAGTTCCTCTGAACCACCAGGGGTTGCACAATGCAAGCAGAACTGTGACTCAGACCAGATTATAAACACTTAATAGGACACTCTTCTAAGATGCCTAGGCTGCCTTTCCACTTAGTTTTCCAGAAAGTCTTTATAAATATTTGGTTTGGAGGAAGCTGATGTACTCAAAACATTTCTACTATTTCTGTTGTTGTTTAAAAAAAAAAAATATGAGGCTTAGTCTCACATGAAGAAAATGCAAACGACAACTGTGAGGTCATAAATGATTCAGTCTTCATCACTGAAACCACAAAAGGAAGTTCATCCCTGTGTTGTAGTTAGGGTTTTAATACTTCAATAAGATACAGCATTCAGGACACCTTTTATAAAGTTAATTGTGCCTGTCTTGCATTTTCAGTGGTTCACTTTATTGTCATCATGATGAGAAGCATGGCAACTTGCAGGCAGACATGGTGCTGGAGGAATTGGAATTCTACATCTTGATCTGATGACATCCATTTCTGTTTTCTGCAGGCATCCAGGAAGTTAAGTCTCTTCCTCTCTGGTAAGGCTTGAGCATAAGAAGAGACCAAAACAGCCTATCAACACAGTAACACACTTCCTCCAAATAGGCTATACCTCCCTGAAGAAGTCCACACCTCCTAATAATCCCACTTCCAATGCACCAAGCATATTCAAACCACCACACCCTGTTGGTTGGTTGGTTCTTCTCAGATTCAAGACAGAGCCATAGTCAAATTTCTTGATTAGAGTAGCACTTAAATTTGTTGAAAAATCAGAGGGAAATGTGGATAAATGGACCACAAACCTTAGTAAGTCCTAAACCTCCACTCTTCTCCCTGGGGACTGTGCATACCACATTTCAGATGTGTCCCTATCTTTTGAATAATTCACTTTATTACTCCATGACCTTCATTACTGTTCATCATAAGATTTTATGTAAATTTATTTATTCAGTAAAGTCTGTCTCTACATGGAGAAAGATATTTTCAAACATGGTTTCTTGTCTTCTACAGGATCTGAAGATGGATTTACACCTCTAGAACAGTATTGTGAGAACATGTTCTCCTCCAAGAAAAGTTAAATCTACTCACCTAGAAAATCTCTCACACACAATTTGTCATCTTATCTAAATCCAACATGTTTATCATGGATATCAGGTATCACCTTAACACTGATAAAGTCAGCTCATTTCTTCAATAGCCACGACCATCTATTGCAGATTTTTTTTCTTTTTTCCAGTGTATATTTTTGGCTTCTTTGTCAAAGATAAAGTGTCTCTAAGTGTGCAATTTTATTTCTGGATCTTGAATTTTATTCCATTGATTAACCCATTTGTCTCTGTACCAATACCATGAAGTTTTTAATCACTATTTCTCAATAGTATAGCTTAAGGTCAGAAATAGTGATTCCCCCAGAAATTCTTTTATTCTTAAGAACTGCTTTTGTTATCTTAGGTTTTTTTTTTTTTTTTTGGTTTTCTATATAAAATTGTGAATTGCTCTTTCCATGTCTTTGAAGAATTCTGCTGGAATTTTTATAGGATTTCCATTGAAGCCATAGACTGCTTTTGGTAGCATGGCCACTTTTACTATGTTAATCCTACCTATCCATGAGCATAGGTAATCTAGTCATCTCACCTTTCCTTCCCCATACCTGATTTTCAAATCCCCATTTCACTCCCCATCCCCTCCTCCTCAAAATTTCCTCCCTCCATTTGCCACTTTGACTATTTTATTCCCCTTTCTAAGTAAGATGCAAGCTTGGACCTTCCTACTTCTTTAGTTTTCTTAGGTCTATTGAGTATGACATGGGACCTTCTTTTATGGCTAATATCCACTTATAAGTGAGTAAATACCAAGCATAACATTTGGGGTCTGGGCTACCTCACTCAGGATGCTATTTTCTAGTTCCGTCTTTTTGCCTGCAAAATTCACAATGCCCTTATTTTTAATACATGAGTATTAAATGTTTAAATGAACCACATTTTATATATTTAATATTCAGTTGAGGTGCAAATGGGTTATTTCCAATTTCTGTCTATTATGAATAAACTTCTATGAACGTAGTTGAACATGGGTCTTTATTGTGTGGTGGAGCATTGTTTGGATCTATGTCCAGGAGCAGTGCAGCTGGGTTTTCAGAACTAACAATTCCCAATTTTTTGAGAAATCGTGGGATTAATTTCTAGAACGGTTGTAAAATGTTGCACACCTCCAAGCAATGTATAATCATTCCCCTTACTCCACCTCCTCATCAGCATGTGCTGTCACTTGAGTGTTTGACCTTAGACACTCTGATTGGATTAAGATAGAATGTAAGAGTCATTTTGATTTGCATTTCCCTGATGACTAAAGATTTTGAACAGTTCTTTAATTGCTTTTTGTCCACTCAGGATTCCTCTGTTGATATTTCTCTGCTTTGTTCAATACCTCATTTTTATTGGCTTATGTAGTTTGTTGGCCTAACTTCTTGAGTTATTTATAAATTTTGGATATCAGATTCTGTCATATACAGGGTTGGTGAAGATCTTTGTTCAATATTTAGGCTGCAATTTTGCCCTATTGACAGTGATCTTTGCCTAACAGAAGCTTTGCTATTTCATAAGGTCCCATTTATTAAGTGTTGAACTTAATACCTGAGCAATTCGGGTCCTGTTCAGGATGTTGTCTTCTGTAACAATGAGTTTGAGGATATTTCCCACTGCACTGAATATGTATGTTGCTTTTGTTATAATACCAATTTTTATTATGCTAATCCTACTGATCAATGAGCATGAAAGATCACTTCATCTTCAGATATCTTGTTAAAATTTTTTCATCAGAGATTTCAAGTCCTTGTCATACAGGTCTTTCAGTTACATAAATAGTTGTGCATGATGATATCTTTAATCTAAGTGACTATTGTGCAGGGTGTTATTTCCCTGACTTCTTTCTTAGCCAGTTTATCATTTCTATAACTTAATTTTTAGTTAATTTTATATCCACCTACTTTGTTGAATGTGAAGAATAGAATAATACCCATAAATCTTATGAAGATGATAAAAACCAATAAAGAGAAAATAAATAAATCCCTTGAGTGGATACAGAAAACTAAAATAAAAAAATTAGAGGCCTTCAAAAAGAAAACAAATAAGTATAAAGGAATAATGAAAAAGACAATAAAACAGGTAAAGGAAGTGAATAAATCTATTCAAGTTCTCAAAATGGAAATATAATCAATAAAATACCATAAAATGGGACATTTCTGGTGGTGAAAATCCTAAGAAAGAGAAAAGGATCTATAGATACAAGCATCACCAACAGAATGCAAGAGATGGAAGAGAGAATCTCTGGTACAGGAGATATTATTGAAGAAGTCGATACATCAGTCAAAGAAAATGCCAAATCTACAAAGTTTATAACACAAACATCCAGGAAATTTGGTATAATATGAGCAGACCAAACCTAAGAATAGGGACAGCAGAAGAAAGAGATGATTCACAGATTAAAGGCCAAAAAATATCTTCAACAAAATCATAGAAGAAATTTTCCATAACCTAAATAAAGTGATAACTATAAACATATCAGAAGCTTATAGAAAACCAAATAGATTGAACCAGCAAAGAAAATACTCCTCTCACATTATAATCAAAGTGCTAAATGTACAAACAAAAAAATGAATATTAAAAGCCACAAGTGATAAAAAACAAGTATCATATAAATGCAGGCAATATCAGAATTATTCATGACTCATCAACTGAGACTCTAAAAGCCAGAAGGGCATGGATGGATGTCCTGCAGACACTAAAAGACAACAAATACCACCCCTCAATAATATATTCGCCAAAGTTTTCAACCACTATAGATGGAAAAAATAAGATATTCCATAACAAATCTGAATTGATTTCCACTAATCTAACACTACAGAGGGTGCTAGAAGGAAAACTCTAACACAAGGAAGGTAACTATACTCAGGAAAAGACAAGAAATTAATAACTTCACAGCTAAACCAAAATAAGAAAATCTCTTTGTCTCTATATTTTTCTGTCTCTGTCTCTGTCTGTCTCTATCTTTCTCTTTGTCTCTGTCTCTCTGTCTCTCTCTCTCTCTCTCTCTCTCTCTCTCTCTCTCTCTCTCTCACATACAGACAAATGCTCAGACACAGAGAGACACATATACACATACATACACTAACACCTTCAACATAAATGTAACAGGAACTAAGAATCATTGGTCATGAATATGTCTCAACTTCAATTTTCTCAATTGGTTGACAAAAGAGACAGGCTAATATAGTGGATGTGTAAAGGATATCCATCATTATGCACATATATGAAAGATACTTCAGCAACAAAGATAAACAGTATTTCAGAGTAAAGTTTTTTGGGTTTGTTTTTGTTTTTGTTTTTGTTTTTTTAAGTGGGACAAAACTAGGAAACTGTTCTCCTACCAGGAGAAGTTTGTCACTGGTCAGTGACATTAAAAATACAGTTGTAAAAGAATGTTAGTGGGGACATTTTGCTAGGAAGTAGAGGTGAGGTCACGCCAAGATGTACTCATTGTGATGCCCACAGTCCTCAAGTTCTCTTATTCCAGACTCACATTATACAAGGTCAAAGACAATGATGCCTACATTTTGATAACTAAAAGGAGTCACTATCTACTTTCCGCATGTATTAACACAAGTGAAGCACCATGCATGTCAAAAAAACATCCAAGAATGAGTTCCTCCTGCCACAGAATTCTGTGACCACTGAGGGCATTGTCATGTGTTACTGTAGAGGAGACACAGTAAAGGAATTTCATTGTGAGCCCAGAAACAGAGACCCCAGTGGAGGAGCTCTGAAATACCAGGAGGCATGAAGCATACACCTAGCCCAGGAAAGCTACCTCAGAACAAGGAAAGAAAAAAGTCTGTTGTTTGTTTGTTCATTTGTTTTTGTTGTTCATCTTTGTTTTATTTGGACTATGCTTCTCATCTTACTAATAACATTTATGCCTTGTGTTATATCTCTCTCTGATCATGAAATAGTGTGCTTTGGTAAACTTCATTATGTTTATTTTCCACTATGACTCTCAAGATTGCATCTTTGATTGTGAACTAAAATATTACCATCTGAATCACATCTCTGGATATATATATATCCTTTTAAATGTCAGCTGCCCTCAGCATGGCAGTATTTGTCACACTAAAATTTTAATCCCACATTTGATTGTTAACATGCTTGACCCATAGAGACATGTGTATGTTGGAGCACATTCTAGACTGCTTACAAAGCACTTGTTGTGATGCCTAGAACATGAGACAGAGAGCTATGTAAGAGTCCATGCATCATGACAATCATGACAGCTTTATTTCTACCCTACAATACACAGGAAGGGATTTCCTATAGTTAGGTATATATGGCTGATGTACAAGTTCTTGGGGGTCAAGTAGTTACTGCCTCTAAAATAAAGAATATTTTGTGCAAGCAGATATATCGTTTTGTATTAGAATTTTAAGGAAACATATTTAATAAATGCTTTAGGGTTCGTGGTGATAACTACTATTTTTTAAGGTGCAAGAACAGACCTCATAAAGTTGCAAAGCTTCTGCAAGGTAAAGGGCATTGTCATAGACAAAGTGGCCACCAACAGATTGGGAAAAGATCTTTACCAACCCTACATCAGATAGAGGGATAATTTCTAATATATACAAAGAACTCAAGAAGTTAGCTCCAGAAAATAAAATAACTCAATTAAAAAAATGAGGTACAGAGCTAAAGAAAGAATTCTCACCTGAGGAATAACAAATGGCCCAGAAGCACCTAACAAAATGCTCAACATCCTTAGTCATCAGAAAAATACAAATCAAAACAACCCTGAGATTTCATGTTTTACCAGTCAGAATACCTAAGATGACAAACTCCTGTGACATCAGATGCTGGAAAGGATGTGGAGAAAGAGAAACAATCCTCCATTGTTGGTGGGATTGCAAGATGGTACAACCACTCTGGACATCAGTCTGGAGGTTCCTCAGAAAATTGGATTCAGCACTACCTGAGGACCTAGCTATACCAATCCTGGACATATACCCAAATGATGCTCCAACATATAACAAGGACACATGCTCTACTATGTCCATAGAAGCTGGACAAGAACCCAGATGTCCTTCAACAGAGGAATGGATACAGAAATGTGGTATACTTGCACAATGGAGTAATACTCAGCTGTTAAAATAATGACTTCATTAAGTTCTTAGACAAATGGATGGAACTAGAAAATATCATGCTGAGTGAGGTAACCCAATCACAGAAAAAAACACATATAGTATAAAATTTTTGATAAGTGGATATTATCCATAAAGCTTAGAATACCCATGATACAATTCACAAACCACATGAAGCTCAAGAAGAAAGACCAAACTCTGGGTGCCTTGGCCCTTCTTAAAAGGGGGAAAATACTCACAAAAGGGAGTACAGAGACAAAGTGTGGAGCAGAGATTGAAAGAAAGGCCTTCTAGAGACTGTCCCACTTGGGTATCCATGACATATACAGTCACCAAACCCAGACACTATTATGGATAGCAAAAGTGCTTGCTGACGGGAGCCTGATATACTTTCTCCTGAGAGGCTCTACCAGAGCCTGAAAAATACAGAGGTGGATGCAGTCAACCATTGAACTAAACATGGGGTCCCAAATGGAGGAGTTAGAGACAGCACTGAAGGTGTTTAGAGCCCCATAGAAAAAACAACAATATCAACCAACCAGAATCCCCAGAGCCTCCATGAACAAAACAACCAACCAAAGAGTATACATGGAGGGACTCATGGCTCCAGCCACATATGTAGCAGAGGATGGCCTTGCTGGGCATCAGTGGAAGGAGAAGCCCTTGATCCTGTGAAGGCACAATGCCCAAGTATAGGTGAATGCCAGGGTAGGGAAGGGAGAGTGGGTGGGAGGTTTTGGGAGCACCCTCATAAAAGCAAGGGATGGAAAGATGAGATAGGGGGCCTCTGGAGGGAAACCAGGAAAGGGGATAACTTTGAAATGTAAATAAATAAAATATCCAAAAAAGAAAAGAAAAAATATCGCCAGAGAAAAGTCTACATCTGTCATAGAAGAGAACTAAAAATTATGTATTTAAATACACCTGGACATTCACCATTAGAAGGTGGTCAGTGTTTTGTGATATTTCTTCAGAATGTCACTGGGATAATCCCAATGCAGATCCTGAAACACATTGCCTCACACGAGTAGTCAAATTATAAACAGCAAATAATTGGTCTTATAGTACATAACTGTAACAAGAATCGTATTCATTTCTGTGATATTTTTGCCAAATTTTGTTTGACTATTAGGAAATTTGAGACAGAACAAAGAGGAGATATAATGTCTGAAGTAAACTCATAGTATATCAAACAACGTGGCACAGTGCACAAAGTGATGCGAGTCCCTCAGAACCTGCCTTGGACACCTGCCTCTCCATTGTTAACTCCTGTATCCATCACTGATACCCATAGCCTAAATATGGACATCCAACCAGTCAGCAAAGACCCACAGATGGTAGTCAGTCTTAAGGATTCTCTAATGACAGCCATGTGTCTGATTCAACAGGCCAAAATCATTACGGAAGAAAGGCATAGCCTGGTAAATGAACAAAGAACAGTTCATCTTCATGTTGACAGAGCAATGGCTATGTGGCCTGATATATGTCATTTCTTATTTTTCTAGGAGTCCATGGGCAAGTTAGGAATGAAGAAATTATCCCTGATGTCTGTGTCTTGTGTTCCTCTAGGCAACTCAAAGTAAATTGCTCTGTCAGGGAAGAACAATTGGCCTGTGATCTGCTTCCATTTTATAACCTCTAGATCCTCCCTTACTCAGGGCAGGCCCCAGTCTCAGGCTCAAAGCCCAGTCTTAGCCAATGAGCACCAATCTCCTATTTACATGAGCCTCCATCAAATGATGTATGTCCTGGAACTTTTTCATGCATGGTAGCTTTTCTTTGAAGTGAGGGTCACAGGGTTGAAGGAAAGGAAACTGGATATGTGGTTTATAGCATGTGTGGTGTGATAATTTCATTATTCTCAGATTTCCTGTCTCAGGTGTAGCTACATGAGTTACATTTGTTATGGTGAAACTCTCACAGGCCCTGTCCCTCAAATACACTATTTCTAGATTCTGTGTAACAAAGTAGAAGAGCTAGTATTCAAAAGTAACATAATGAGGACAAGCTGAAACTAACATGGCAAAGATGAGGTATTTAATACACAATAGCTTGTATATGAATGAGACATTAGATAAAGGTTATTCATAACAATTTGTTTCCTTATCTGAAATACATAAATAACTCAAGAAGTTAAACACCAACCAACCAAATAACCCTACAAAAAATGGGGTATAGAGATAAATAGAATTCTATACAGAGGAATTTCTAGTGACTGAGTGTAGGAAGCCGTGGTTAGTGGTGGTATAATCCACCATTCCAAGATGGCGCTGGCCTTGTGTCTTCTCCAGAAGTAACAATTAACTGCGCAGCTGCAAAGGCAGAAAGCGAGCCAAAGTCACTGCCAATCCTGAGGCGTAATATTGTGTGGTGAGCGAACAGCCAATCAGAAGTGAATAAGTCACCCTAGGGTGTATTTAAGCAAGGCCTCTTCCTGCCTTCTTCCCTTCCACGTTTTCCTCCTCTGTGTTACAGAGTAAAGCCTCGTTTTGCAGTAACTACCCAAATTCTGCCTCTCATGTTTCTCTTCCACGGGCCTGGGGGGACTCGGGAGGCGCGCGCAATAACTGAGGAACACTTAAAGAAATGTTCAACATCATTAGTCATAAGGAAAATGCCAATCAAAATGACTATGGGATTTCATTTTACACCTATCAAAATGATGAAAAACAATAAATTAATAACAGCATATGATGACAGGAATGTGGAACAAAAAGAATATTTATCCATTGGTAGTGAGAAAGTAAATTTGTGCGACCAGTCTGGAAATCAAATTGGCAGATTTTCAGAAAATTAACAATAGTTCTACCTCAAGACACAGATATACCACGTATACCACTTCAGGGTACATACCCAAAAGATTCTCTACTATAGCACAAGGTCACTTGCTCAACTAT
The DNA here is from genome assembly GCF_011762505.2 of Arvicanthis niloticus. Lineage (NCBI taxonomy): Eukaryota > Metazoa > Chordata > Mammalia > Rodentia > Muridae > Arvicanthis > Arvicanthis niloticus. The sequence goes on along the minus strand of NW_023045236.1, from coordinate 15,596 downwards.
ATTTGTAGAAGTTTTATATTTAGTACCCAGAAGGTAGAAACAGCTCCACTGTCCCCCAACAGAGGAATGGATAAAAAAAATGTGGTTCCTTTACATGATAGAATAATACTCAGATATTAAAAACAAGAACATCCTAAAATTTACAAACTAGAGTCCAAAGTAAGGAAATATCATCTTGAGTGGAGTAACCCAGAATAAAAAGGACATGCATGTTACATATTCATTTAAAGTGAACATTAACTATAAATTACAGGATAATAATGCTGGGACCCACAGACCCAAGGAAGCCAAATAACAATGACAGCCCAAGAGAGGATGTTTGAATCTTGCTCAGAGTGGGAAGTATCATAGACATCAAAGGTTCATTCACAGTATTTTAAATTCTAGCCAATGATTTACATGTACCATGATAACTCCTTCCTACTCTCTCAGGCTCATTTATAGCCTTTGTTCACATGGAATAAATGGTATGTGCACATGCTGTTTTACTGAATATCATCTAAGAGCTGTTTCATTGCCTAAAAGAGCTATAACACTAAACTCCTCGGAGGATTTTCTTCTCTCCCCTTCCCACCTCAGCTCTCACTCCCAGACAGACAAGGAGACTCCATTTCATTCTTCCAGCCTGGTTTGGAGCTATGAATGGATACCCTAATGGAGCAAACAAATGACAAAGAACCACAGCTGGAGCCCAACATGTATACCACAAAGTCTCTGAGTTTGAGGCCAGCTTATTGGCCAGAGTGAGTTCAAAGTAGCCCAGAGCTATACAGAGTAACTTTTCCTTATAAATAAATAAATAAATAAATAAATAAATAAATAAATGGCACAAGAAGTTGATATCAGAAAGACAGTCCATTTGCTGCTGTAGAATTGACCTAGGTGTTCCTAATTCTGTGTAAAAGCATTTGGAAGCATGACCCAAAAATTGTAAATTTGGGATAGAAATTGCTTGAATCCTCTAATCAAAGATAATGGTGGCAAATTAGAGGACCAGAATACAATTAAGAAATGAAGAGAGATTTTTCTTCTTCCTTCTTCTAAGTGAGATTCAACCATCCCTGCCTGGGCCTTCCTTCTTAATTAGCTTCTTTGAGACTGTGGGATATATCATGGATATCCTATCCTTTATGGCTAATATCCACTTATCAGTGAGTACATACCAGGCATGTCCTTTTATGTCTGAGTTACCTCAACCAGGATGATATTTTCTAATTCCACCCACAAGTGTCAGAGGGAGAATGGGATTTGGGTGGGAGAGGAGACTGAGAGGAGTATAGGATGGGTCAGGATCAGGTATAGGGAGAGACAGGGCTGGAAATCTACAGTTGCCAGGGGTAGAAGTTTGGGGGAAATCTCTAGGAACTTCCAAGATCTGGGATGGGGGAGTCTCTCCAGAAGTCAATACAGGTGACTTTATCATAAACACATAACAGTGTGGATATGGAATCTGAAGAGGCCACCCTCTACAGCCAGGCAGTCCTCCCAGTAGAGGGATAAGAACAGTAACCCATCCAAAAATTTTTGAAACAAAATATTTCCTTTCAAAAACCAATGCAAGTGGGTCAGACCTGAAGGAACTAGTAGCCAATAACTTGCCTAACTTCAGATACATCCCTTGGCTAGCATCAATCCCTCACATTATTAATGATATTCTGTCATCCAAATATTGGATGCCTTTATTTTTTTATTTTAGTAGTTTGGTTGTTTGCTTCAAGGGTATGGTTTTCTTTTTTGGTTTTAAGAGGTTTTGTTGCAGTATTTATTGTTTTGGAATTTTTTTGAGAAAGTACATAAAGTTAGATGTATAACAGATAAGGAGGGGATCTGGAAGGACTTGGAAAGTGCATGATCAAAATATAAAGTTAAACTTGCTTTATATAAAAATATAGTAGAATTAAAAATAATAGATAATGTTGGAAGAAATAAGGAAATGGTATCTCAGAACAGAAGCACTTGTGCTCAGAGTATAGAGTAAGGTTCTACTCTTGGTTTGAGGGAACTTAAACATATCTACCATATGTTTAAGTTGAGTGTTATGAAGTTTATTATTCTACCAATAATGAGGGATTAGAGTTTAGATTCATGAATCACATATGGAAAACAAGAGCAAAGCTGAGATTTCTATATAATGACCACACATTGGATGTGCATTGTCCTCTGGGGAATGGAACACTGCATACAGATTGCACATTTATCCTCCCAAAGGCTTAAAATGTTTGAAGTGAAGCAAGAGACATACAACAGTTTATTTTGTGTTGGACAAATCTGTTGCCAACATACTTTGGTTCTCTAGATTCTGAGAGTACAGTGAAATCTGTACATAACAAGTTTAACATATTCCCAGGGAACATCCATCACATCCAAGGATAGAAAAAAAAAAAAGAAGAGAAATCAGTAGCAGTGCTGGAATCAGCCCTGGTGTCAGGAGCAAGATCCCAAGCCCTGGCAGGTCAGGGAAGATTGGGCTGAGTATAGAGATTACAGAAGGGACTTGGAGGAATAGCTGGCTCCTGAATGGCATCTGCCTTTTACTGATAAGGGAACTTCACAGTCTTTATTATAAGATAATGCTTTATTCTGTAGTAAGGAATCTTCACAACACATTGACACCACTAAATGTTAGTTTGATCTAATTTAACCTTAAATCTGGGTGTCATCCAAATTTGTAGATCAGAAGAAATACAAGATTCAGTGGCCTGTGTGTTGAAAAGTTACCAGTGGGGGAAGGGTGGACTCTCAGAAACAGGCCCAAGGAAAGGAGGGGAAGAAGATTGAACTTGGAAGCATCTTTCTGCCTTTGTTATGGTTCTTTGCAAAAAATGAAAAACCATAAGAAAAAACCTGGGAAAAATTTTAGACTTCCAAAGTGCTTTCTATCAGAATAAAACACAGTTAAAACATTTAATTCTGGGTTTTGTTGATGTGATGGGCAGCACATTTTCAACTCTTAACATTTATAAGACAACAAAAGGAAACATGCCTCACTGGGTACAGAAGGACAAAGGGCAGCCTGACCTCAGTCTTTATCTCACTATTTTTTTTTAACATTGGTATCTTTATTATGGCATAGTGCAGTACTTTGTACAGTAATTCATTTTAATGTAAAAACATTTTATATACAATTTCAGAGAAACAACTTCATAGCTGGAACATAAAAACAAGCTGTAATCGCAATGTCCAGAGTTACTTGATAAAGTGGAAAATACTTTCTCTGTAGAAAATAGTAAAAAGGATAACATTTCCAAATAAGCTCATTTAAACCAAGTAATAGTTGAATTATACATATAAATATTGTTTAGTTTCTGCAATCCAAAAGAACTTCTCATTTGTTTGAAAAGCCATGTTTTATTTAAATTGTGTCAACTGAAATTCTTCCCTTCTTCCCTTTCACTGTCTGGTTTATGCCAGATCATTTTTCTATAGGGTAACTCATTAATTCAAAATGTTTTAGCCTCTCCTCCTGAAAGTAGAGCCAGCATGTCATCTTTTTGAAATGGCAAATTCTTATCCCAATAGTGAAATGCATCATTAAATCATGCCCATATTTACTACAAGCCACAGTTATCAACAAAGAAAAAAATCCCAACGAGTCCTGAGCACAGAGGACAGAGCCATCTGGTCAGCGTTCAAGGGGAAAATTGAATGTAAATAGAAAAAAATGCCTGCTTCAGCTAGCTACCAGGAACTGATTTGGTTATAGAGCCCTTTGATTCCATGTGTTCTGGTAAGGCCAATTGGGAGGTAAGGAACATACTAAAATGAAGGTCTTAGTTTATCCAAACAAATGAATTAAAGAAAAATAAAAGACAGTGTGGTTCTGACTTTCCTTCCAGGCCTGTTCTAAGATCTCTGTCCAGAATCTCTAGTAAGGCAAGAGGACCCCACCACTCAAGCTTCTGGGCTAGGTGGGATGTTTCCCAGATAAAGAACGCTGAGCAGTAGGCAGAGCTACGCTTCAGTTCCCTCAAAGCAACAGCTTAAAATGGCACCCTTGTCAGAGAAAGATTCTCTGAGCCGTGGTAATTTTTCAGTGGAGAAGCAGCTTAACAAATAGATTTTACTTTGTAGTTTAAGATCCAGGCAATTGGCTCGCCCCTCCTCCAGTCTGAGGCCTGCGGGTGAGTGCACCCAGGAGTCATCCAGACACATTCTGGGGGAATCCACAGAACCCATAGCCAGTGCTAGCACGCCCCTTCTGCCGCTCGCCCCTCCTCCAGTCTGAGGCCTGCGGAATGATCAGCCTTGGTGTATGTACTCAACATGCAAGCTGGGCAGACCTGCTCAAACCTCTGAGGTCCGTGAATTCCATCTGGAGGCAGCGAAGACACAGCATCAGAGGATTGTCAATTTGCTCTCCCCCCCCCACTCCTCTTCTAATATCTCAACGCCCATAATCAGCTTGAAGAAGCTAATGATGAGTCAGCGCCCCTATTCCCTGGGCATGGGGACTAAGGTGGTAAATGTTGGGCTGTCTCTCTAGGGAAAAGTAGTGGTTTTGTCGGAATAGAGAGGATTACCTAGGGTTTATTGCATAGCCATAACCTATTAGTAGAAATCTGTATAATTAATATCAAGATGAAGATATACATTCTTAAATGGCACCAATTTACTTTGTTTACAAATTTTAAGGTTTTCATTGGCATGAGCTTCTTAGTGATATAAGAGTGAGATGAATATTGTTACTCTCATAGGCATTGTACCAGTATAACACACTTAGGAATACAAAGCTTAGACCCAGTCCTTCTTCAACTTTTTTAACTGATCTGAGATGGTCAGCCTGTGAGTTAAGGGACTATAGCAAATTCATGACTTGGAGTTTATTATAAGGGTGTTCTCTATGTTTTATTTAGAAATAGCTGAGTGGAGTTAACAGGCAACAGTCCAGATTACCTTACATGGATAGCTGGTTTTCAAAACATCAGAAATCCTTAGAATTGACATGACAAACATTTCAGTATTAATGTTCATTTTCATTAGAGACCTGTCTGCTCCGGACAGCTTCCTATGTTAAATTCTAAGAAGAAATTGAGCATCGTTGGAGTTACTCCAGTTGTGGTGAGACAGCCACTAGGCAAGAATTGCCACTTTCCTTCTACAGACAAATTACTGTCCAGAAAAGGACACACTTGCAGAATAGTCGACTGATTATATCTGCCTAGACAGAGTAATCAGCCCTTAATAATTCTGCAGCACTAAGGTCTGTCAGATGATCCTGGGCCAGAAGGCAGAAGAACAGATGCTCCAACGTTTTGAAGTAGAGCGAGTGAGTGTCCAGGTGTTCAGAGGTCTCTATAAATTGGCTAAGTTTTAGAAGCTATGCTTTGTGCTTCCCACAATTATAGTCAACTCAGTCATTCTGGATTTCTGACGGGGTTGAAAACTTATAGCTATTTACCTTGAGAGAAAAGATCTGAGTGTATGGTCGTCAGCTGACATTCATCCTAAAGCCAGGTTCAGAACTAAATGTTTTAGTTAGGAGAGATGACAGAGGTGCTGGTAGGTCAACAAAAGGATGGACTGGGTATTAGGACTATCTTGTACCTCACTGGTACAAATTGGCATAATTATGCTCTAATTGTATTTTGAGAGAAAACTTTCATTTTAACAGGAAGGGTGATGTGTAGGAGGAGCTAAGGTGGGAGGAGTACTGAGAGGAAGAAAAGGAGTAAGAAGAGGAGAAGAAGAAGGAGAGGAGAAGCTAGGTGATGAAAGAGAGATAGAGGGGGGAGACAGGGAAGCAGATGTCCATGAATCTCCACCAGTCAAAGATAGTAGATATATCTAGGTTGGGTAGTGGGTTACACCTCTGATTGAACAATACCAAACTTATAAAGCCTATGATTAACATTTTTTTAAAAAAATGTATAAATGCAAAAAGGAAAAGGGGGCATAGGATAGGGGTTTTCTAAGGGGGGAATGGGGAAAGGGGATGGCATCTGAAGTGTAAATGAAAGATCTAATAAAAAAAAGAGATGTTAGGTCTGCACTGTATTTTTCTCATAGCACCTTTTTATGGATTTGATATTGGGTTAATAAATTAAGAAGTGCTCCTTCTCAAAAAAAAAAAAAAAAAAAAAAAGATCCAGGCCATTGAAAACCAACCTGTCCCACTCTGATTTTAAAGGGTCTAGATTACACACTAGTGGATACAACCCTTCAGGAGCCATGACTCAGGAAGTGCTCACCACTCACTGCACGCTTCTCCACCTCCTCACTTGTCAAGATGAAAGACATCTTTGTGGGTTTTTTGAGACATTCTTCAGCAACACCAACTGAGCCCTGTGCTTCCTTTATTTCTTCTTAGTAAATCAATCTTCCAAAAGTGGAGTACAAGCACTCAACATTCACCCAGTCTCATTACAGACGAAAAAAATCTAGACGTGTTAGTATCTGGGCCTGAACTTTGTAGTCATTGGGACCTATGAAAGTGTACTTTTATATACATTTGTCTGGAGATCTCACTGGCACACAAGTCACCTAATAAACAGAGTATGTGAAGACACTACAAAGTGAATCTATGCTGTCTGTGTTCTACCCTCAACATCCAGAGCCTGACACTCTTTTAAACTCTTAACATTTATAAGACAACAAAAGGAAACATGCCTCACTGGGTACAGAAGGACAAAGGGCAGCCTGACCTCAGTCTTTCTCTCACTATTTGAAAAGAATATTCCACATGCAAATTAATCAAGCTCTAGGTTTAAATGCCCCTCTTTCCTGTGGTAGCTCAGAAGTCTCTGCCCAGACAAGGCTGGCTTCTCTGGGGAACACACTGTTTATATCTAGAAGATGAGACTACTGGAGTTTCTCCTGTGCTTGGCAGCAGCTCTGCAATGTGAGTGTCACTAATTGGGTTCCTTATGTCACACATTGGTTTTGGAGGGTTTGTGTCTCCAGATTACTGACAGACAACAACCTGTTTTCAGGCATTTTGTCTCAGATTCAGCTTAAGGAGTCAGGACCTGCTGTCACCGAACCATCACAGCCACTGTCCCTCACCTGCACAGTGTCTGGATTCTCCATCTCAAGTAGTGATTATTGCTGGGACTGGATCCGTCAGCCCCCAGGAAAGGGGTTAGAGTGGATGGGGTGCATACGTTATGATGGTTACACTTTCTACAGTCCGTCCTTCAAAAGCCGCAGCACCCTCTCCAGAGACACAGCACTGAACAAATTCTCTATCCAGTTGAGCTCTGTGACTGCTGAGGACACAGCCGTGTATTACTGTTCCAGGGAAAACCACAGTGAGGGAGCTTCAGTGTGAACCCAGACATAAACTTCCTGCAACAGTACTGAAGACCAATAGCGAACTCACAGGATGCACTTACTATAGGTTCTCCTTCATGAGCAGGCAAGAGAGAGGCTTAACACTCTGAAGCTATTATTTTGTATTTTGATATCTCAGCCCCTCACACTTCCATAAAAAGTTCTACAGACTTTCCTTTTGTCTTAAAACTTAAAATATCTCTGTATTGAAGTCAAACATGGCTGATTTCTGATGTCAGATTAAATGTCACAGGGATAATTGATTGATTCTTTGTTTCTAAAAAGATTTATCATGCTTTTACTTGTCAAGTTATAAGCATGCTTTGTAACCAACGTTTGAAGACAGCTTTCGTTGTCATGATTAAGAAAAGGGTTTTGTACTAATGTGAACTATTTTTAGAAGCTATCAGCAGTGCCAAATATTTGTCATTGATACTACTTCCTCAACAGTTCACTCTGTGATCATAAACGTCACTGGGAAGGAAGATTACAAAAAAACAATTGTACAAAGCACACACCGTGTTGTAATCTGTAATATGAATGTGCTCAGAATGAATTTTTCACTCACTCATACACACACAGACACACACACACAGACACACACACGTGCATATTCTACAAGACAGAAGTGTACATTCTTCTTCAATCAGCTGTATCTTTGCTTTTTTAAGGATAGTAGAGACATGCCATGTCCTAAAAAAAATGATAGGATGCTCTTGACAATATCAAAGATACAGAGGAAAGCTGACAAGGTCATTATGTCTGTGGAACCTGAATATCAGGTCAATTTCAGGCATCATAGCCCTGAAGAAAATCTATCATTTCACCCATCAGATTGCATGCAGCACATGGACACATGAAAAATAAGCCTTGTTCAACTTCCCGAAATTCTGGTATTTGACACAGGATTCCTAAAGATCATATAAGCAGACAGTAGGTTTTTGTTTGCACAGTGAATCAGAGCTGTCAGCCATATGTGTTGAAGCTGCAATCTAGTCAAGGATGAGTAGCAGTATATGAAAAATGAAACCTAAATTTTACAAAAATTTACTTTTAGAAAATTTAAGATGAGATACTTAAAATATATGTTCAAAAATAGTTTTCTGTGACATTGATTCTGTAAATTGACTCAAAATTTCAAAAAATTGAAGTAGTGAAATTTCTAATAGCTGAAGGCCTCTGTCTCTCAGTAACGCTTCATGGAGAACAAATTTTACATTCATACCCACAAATCCTACATTTAAGATATCTTAATGACTTCCTTGTTTTAAATTTCTCATCTCCTTTCTTTTTTGCCATATATGACTTGTTGATGCATCTGTGAAACAAATTAGCAGATGTACTTCAAATTATACTTTGTATAATTTATTACTTTTCATATCAGTGTTATATCTGAAAAACTACAGGGTTTTCCCAATAGTACATCTTTCAATTTTTTCTTTCTCTCATTGATTTGTATTTGTGAATAATCTCATCTAACTTCTGACTAAGGGTGGATATTTGAGATGCTTGACATTGGGACTCATATTTTTCATTTCATTATGCTCAAACTCTTTTTGCTTATACTATTATTTAGTAAATTTAAATTTTAATCTAATTTATATATATTACCTTATACAATGTTGTATTGTGTATGATAAGATTTTTCTGTAATTTGGATTACATTAACAACAGGTCTTAGAGGCCATGGCTATCAGACACATAAGTCAACAATTTCTAATTTTGATATTTTTATTTGAAAGAGTAGTAATGATAACACATATATAAAATGGAGTGACGAAATCCACATAAATAGTGGACACGTGAATTCAAACATTTACTATAGATTTGTACTAGATATCTTTAAGTGCATTTGATATTCTTATGATATATAAATTACTTTGATATGTAAATATGGTACATAATCTAAAGTTACCCTCCTGAATTACAAGATGCTGTAACTTCTTCCAATAAAATGTATCGGCGTTCAGTGAGGCTCTCATTTCACTGCCATCTCTCCACCCTTTCTAGTCTCTAGTGAGAACTAATTCACATGTCCTCTGAGAGATTGCAGTTTTTGTAGTTGTAAATGAGTGCGATCATATGGTCTTTCTAGTGTGAAAATTTTTAAGGCAGAATTGATGTCACAATTCATAGTTTCCCCTTCCAGAACAACAACAACAAAAAGCCACTGAAGATCCTTCCCATGGCATTGTAGGGTTCCGGTCCTCACATCTACTCAACCACTGGACGTGTACACTTGGGGAGGCCAGACTCAGAGAGTTTGAGTTTATCCCACTCCTTACCTGATGGGTATTGGGCTTTAGGAAAGGCACCATACAGGGGTGGGAAAGCACAGTCTAAGACATGGGAATGCCAGAGCTCGCTCAGGGGTACCCAGGCCTGAGTAAGACTGGGGCCATGAGGTTTTTAGGCTATTAGACCCCAGGCACCTCGCGGAGTTGCAGAAGAGCTGAGAATGGAGTGGGGGCCCAGGGTATGGGTCTAGCCCAGAGCCAAGGTAAAAAGGGGAGGTCTGGCTGGTCCCATGAGGATTGTCCTTGGTATAATGAGTGGCAGGCTTGGTGACAATTGTGTCTGGGAATGGAGAGAGGGGGGACTACTAGTAGCTTTGTAGGCAAAGGCCTTCTTCATGGCTCTCCCCAGAGAATCCCAGTGAAAAAAATCATGGTTTTGAATCTTTTATTGCCATGGTGGAGAATTGACACATATAACTTCATCTACATGTGGAATATCTTGTGGAATTGCCCCTATGTCACTGATAGCCAAAAATCTATGAGGGGCTGTGGCTATGCCACAGGGTCCTGGGGCCCAGAAGCAGGCAAAGTTCCTACCGTTCTTTCAGGGTCTCCGAGGCTATATAGCCTTTAGCTCAACAAAGGATGAGACTACCTCTCATGGTCCACTGTCCCACATGTCATAATTAAAATAAATATTCATTTGCTTCCTAAAATAAACATATATTCCCATATTTATATCACTAGAATTTATACATGCACTACCAGAATATTTTTTTATTCTTCCTCTGATTCCTTTTCTATCTACTCATCAAGATTTCCTCTCAATTGCAGATGTGTTTCTTCTGTTTTTTTTTTTTAAGAACCACTGAGTTTAAACTATGCTGCCAGTGTATACCTGGACATAGAACTATGTAGTGGAGGTATTTGATAATGCTAAGAAGAGAAGAGTCAGTATTCTTTAGGGATGTGGGCACTGACAAGCTAGCCACGTCCCTAGAGAATACTAACTCTTGTCAGTGCCCACATCCCTAAAGAATACCAACTCTTCTCAGCAGTATCAAAAACCAATACTTCTTCAAGTAAGGTAGGACTTCATGCCCACTACCTTAAACACTGTCATGCAATACTGCCTGACTTAACTCTTTCCAGGTCTGTGCTTACTGTCGAAGCTACTGTAGGTTCATATGTACAGCCTTTCTGTTGCCTACAAAAAACATTGTTTTCATATAGTTGTCCACTGTCTCAGTTTGTCCAATCTTTCTTTGACCTCTTCCAGGCTGATACCTAAGCCTCTGAAGGAGCTAATTTTGAATAATCACCATGCAGAGGTACTGTGAAAATCAGTAGTCCCTAAAAATATGTGTGCAGTAATTTGTATTGTGAATTCAATGGACAAACACATTTTATTTTTTCTTGTTTGCTTAACCAGCTGTCTTTGGTTTTTCTATCATGAGCTTATGCCTTCTGGCTCTAGATTTTCCAAGTGCCAAAAGATGGGATACACTGCTGGGAAATGAAGTCATTGCAGAGTCCAGGAACAAAACCCATGCTTTTTCAGCTTCATCTCCACCTCCAGAAACTCGGATAATGTCAAGTTCTCCCGAGTTTTACATCTTTAATGGTACAGGTGGGTGCTATGTATTATAGTAGGAGACACAGTGAAGAGACATCAGTAAGGTCAAAAATCAACCCCTACACAGACACGTGCACACACTTCTGCACTTAGATTCAGCAAGGTAACTTAGGACCTCTCTTGATTTTTGTCTCTGTTATAGCATTACATTGTCTTAATCCAATATTTTCTATCAATGTGTGCTGCATTTGCTTTGCTTAGTTACTAACTGAGAAAACACATAAATAGGCTCTACAAAGGTAGAATTTCACTTTTAAATAGATATGATTCTGCCATTGATAGCATGGTTAAAGTTAATAAATTTCTATCACACAGTGGGATTCTGTAATTTAAACACTCGTTTGGCACAGATCAATGTAAAAGTTTCCAATGACTACAAAACCCATTTGACCTGGCTCCTCTTACACCTTGGAGTACCTTAGGGTAAGAGCTGACGAGGTGTTTGTGTTCCAGCCAGTACATTTCCTTTCAGCCTGTATTGTATTCTCTTCCTTCAGCATTATCCTTCCCTGTCTTCTGGCCTTTTCCAAGAAGATCAATTGAAACCCTGGAAAGGTCTCCTCATTAGGTAAAGGTAGATAGAATTATTTTATTCTCCTGAGTTCACTCTCTTTCCCATATTCTATGTGAAATATACACACTGTCAACACTTTTATATAATTCAAATATAAACCACAAAGTAAGGATTAAAAACAAGAGGGACTCCTTTATCTGTGAATTTGGAGGAATGGTCAACAGAAAGACTAAGCATAATATGAGGATTCAGTTGCCATTAGATTTGAACTGTACAGGCCAATGTAAGTATCATAGGGTGACTTCAAGTGGAACAGGTTTGATTTCTCAAGGAAAACTAAAGTTCTGTCCTCCACAAAATTAAATGTTATGTCTGCCCTTACATATCACAGTAACACAGAACTCGTAGGACATTTTTGAGTTATAAGATATAGATAAAACACTATAATACTCTCTACAAATTAGTGTGCAACAACTCCTAAATGGGCATGTGATTAATCAAATGGAGATTATATTTCATTAGGTAAACAAAGAAGGACACACTACTACTGTATACTATGATTTACAAATGATATCTAGTTTGTATAATGAATAGCTTTGCTAAATTCTTGTTGAATTGAGACAGCATGAAGAAAAAAACAAAATAAATCAATCATGCAGAACCTGAGAAGCAGGTGCAGAGTGGAGTCAGCCAGTGTGTTTCCTGACTCTACACAGAGTTTATTCTTCTCGTTTAACCACACACTAGTCTTAGAACACCATGTGCTATATCAGAACCCTTGCTTTGAAGATCTGACAGGGGTAACTGCAGTTATTTCCTATTATCTATTGAAAGTTACAGAAAGAGAAATGACACAATTTAAAGCCCCTCTCAATCACAATGAAGACAGTTCATGTCATAGTAGAATAAAATGCTCAAATAGATAAGTAGTACATTACAGAACTTTCTCATAAAAACACAGTTCCAAGGATTATCATGCTGTGTCTCTCCAAAAAATCATTAATATTATCATGTTTTTGCGCAATGTTTGTTAGATGTCTGTGAATCCTTTGTCATTTATATGCCATTAAAATTCCATGTTTCTGAATCTGTAGATTGTAGCATGATTATTTTTAAATTTATAACTAATATCCACTTATAAGTGAATACACATCTTTCAGACTCTGGGTTACCTGACTTAATATCTAGTTCTATCTGTTTGGTTTCTGTTATTGTCGTTTTGTTTTGTTTGTAAATTTCATGATGCATTCTAACAGTTAAATAATGCTCTATTGTGTAAATGTACCATATTTTCTTACCCATCTTTTAGTTGAGGAACATCTATCTTGTTTCCAATTTTTATCTATTATTGGTAAAGTTGATATGAATATACTTGAGCAAGTGTCCTTGTAGTAGAAGGTAGGCTCTTTGGGTAAATGCCCAGGAGTGGTATATCTGAGTCTTTTCTAAGAAACCACTATATAATTTTTCAAAGTGGATGCACAAATTTGTACTCCCATCAAGAAAACCAGAGAGGCTGAATATTAAGGAAGGCTTAAATAAGAACACAAGAGTCCTTCTGGGAGGGGAAATAGAACAGATGTCATAAGTGGAGGCTGCCTAGTGTTGGCAACATGGGGGAATGGGGAAGATACTGAAAGAAAAGACTGGAACTGGAGCTATTTTAGGGGCAAGCTAGAAACATAGTACAATTGAAACTACATGTTATCTATAAGAGTAGCCCTAGAAAGACTGCTAGTGATGAAAGACAGGGAGCCTGTACTGGCCATCTCCTGGAACCAGGCAAGGCCTCAAGTGAAGAGACTGGGTCATAAATTCAGAAATAAAACCTTCAGTCTAGAGTTTGTCCTACTTAGAGTATTTGCTGGGATTAGAGCCAACACGGTCATCAATGAGACCAGGAAGACTTTATATGCTACTAATGGGAATAGATGAAGAGTCTCACACTCAAACATTAGTTAGAGTTCAAACAGTTTTACAGAACACAGGAGGCAGAGGTCCAGATGAGTCAGAGAAACCTTAAGAATATAACCCACAAAATCAATGGACCAGGACTCATGGGGGCTACCAGAAACCAGGGAGCCTATAGGGTTCTTACTTTGGTCTCCTGCTTATATGTTATAGCTGACTACCTTAGCGTTCTTGTGGGATTCCTAACAGTGAGCAGAAGATGTCTCTTGACTCTTTTATTGTATTTTTAAATTTTTATTGGATATTTTATTTATTTACATTTCAGATGCCATCCCCTTTCCCCATTTCCCCTCCCTAGAATTACTGTATCTAATCCCTCCTCCTCTATATGCTTTTATAGCATTTTAATGCAAGTATTAAGGTCAGTTCTAGTTTGAGGAACTAGCAATACATTAGATGCAAATATTCAAGGAACAATCAAGACAATAAACACAAATACTCAAAAATCAATGCAATAAACAGAATTCTATGAACATACCCATGATCACTATTTCTAAGGGCTTATCAGGATGACCAAAATATCTGAGTCAACTTCCCTGTCCTATTCCAAATAATTTTCATGTCTGAAGCCTACTTCTTGTTCTAGCTTAAAATTTAGATTCTTGTCTGAAATTACTTTTTTGTTCTAGCCTAACATTTAGATTCCTGCCTGAAATTACTTATTTGTTCCAGCCTAAGAATTAGATGCCTGCCTGAAATAACTTTTTTGTTCTAGCCTAATGTCAGATTCCTTCCTGAAGCACACTTCCTTGTCCTTGGCCAATGTCATATTCCTGCCAAGCAGCCCATTTCTTTGTCCTTGTCTTATGTCAGATTCTTGCCAAGCAGCCCCAAAAGCTCTCTGCCTCTCCCCCTTTTTTTATTTCATAAACAAAGCTGAGCATGTCTTAGGTGGTTCTGACAATAATGCCTTCCTTACCTGTCATAGAATATGCATTATCAAAAGCAATGCACTTGTGTCTTAGGTTGGTAAGGCTCTCTGCAGAATCTTACCTGTCCTTGACTTGACAGCCTGTTAATTTAATAACTCTGTCAGTGGGTCCATTTTCAGGAGCAAGCCATGTAATTTGGCTGCCAAAATGTTGATGTTGTTAAAGACAAGCTTAAACATAATGATATAACATGATCAAGCTATATATGCCATTCTTGAAGCTTCACCAAAATAGAAATACTGACCACAGGCCATGGGTAATTTTATCAACAGTATCTGCCTCATCAACACTCAGCAGAGCAACATTTTTTTAAATTCATAACATCACTATGCAATGTTAAAACATCCAGAAAGGTTTTCAAATTATGCAAAATACACTGCAAGTATCTTAAACTTTTTCCTAATTATAAACACTATCACTGTAAATTTTAGAACTAACATGAATTCAATGCTATTTGGCATGACACTCAAGATGGCTCCTTACTCTTACACTCTGAAACTCCTTCCAATAATTTGAATAGAATAAAGAGCATCAACCCATTCTTCCAAATGGTTATCTAAATTCTGTTGTATGTTAAACATATTAGTAACAATTTTTTTGCTAAATGATTAACAAAAGTAGCTGTCTTAACTTCTTGTGTCAAAGCAATTGCAGAAGCAGTGGTGCTGGCAATTAATGTAATTAAAGCTGTTATTCTAGCAATAATCAAGCCCACAACCCTCTTGCTTCTGCTTAAAGCCTGACTCACTTCTTCCAGCACTTTCAAGCTTTTTCAGAAGATTAAGGTTCTGTGATACTCAGGGCAATAAAACAAAAGCTGATTGATAGACCTCTCTAACTGACATGCCAGATTGCAGCACACTAACACAATTAGAAAGTGTATAATCAATGTAGCTTACATTAAATACTGTAGAAAAAACCAAAGTAACTTTAACTTGACAATTGAAAGAGCCTTAACACATGTGCTAACTCCTGTTTGAAATCCAAATCCTGCCCCAACTTTATCTCTAGCTAACAAAACATGATAGAGAACTGAA